>NW_027076319.1:0-168506 GCF_963932015.1 Anas acuta | reverse complement strand
CAGAAAATGCATTAAAAGCCTAATTCGCCCATCCAAAAGTGCCCCCAGAGGAAGGCTTTGGGTACAAGTGAACTCCCCAGGGGAGCCTTTACGCAGCCCCACATGCAATTGGACCCTCCGTGTTCGCTCTTTACAGCAACCCTAAATATAACCCTAGCCAGCATGGCAGAAGACTGAAAACTCGGGCCACAGAAAAAGCGTTTCAAGCCCCTTTCGCCCATCCAGAAGTGCCCCCAAAGGAATGCTTTGGGTAAAAGTGAACTCCCCAGGGGAGCCTTTATGCAGCCCCACATGCAACTGGACCCTCCGTATTTGCTCTTTCACAGCAACCCTAAATATAACCCTGGCCCGCATGGCAGACGACTGAAAAATCGGGCCCCAGAAAACGTGCTACAAGCCCCATTCGACCATCCAAAAGTGCCCCCAAAGGAAGGCTTTGGGTACAAGTGAACTCCCCAGGGGAGCCTTTATGCAGCCCCACATGCAACTGGACCCTCCTTGTTCACTCTTTACGAGCAACCGTAAATATACCCCTAGCCACCATGGCAGAAGACTGAAAACTCGGGCTCCAGAAAATGCGTTTCAAGCCCCATTCACCCATCCAGAAGTGTCCCCAAAGGAAGGCTTTGCGTACAACTGAACTCCCCAGGGGACCCTTTATGCAGCCCCACATGCAACTGGACCCTCCGGGTTCACTCTTTCACCGCAAGCCTAAATATAGCCCTAACACGCCTGGCAGAAGACTGAAAACTCGGGCCACAGAAAAAGCGTTTCAAGCCCCTTTCGCCCATCCAGAAGTGCCCCCAAAGGAAGGCTTTGCGTACAAGTGAACTCCCCAGGGGAGCCTTTATGCAGCCCCACATGCAACTGGACCCTCCTTGTTCACTGTTTACGAGCAACCCTAAATATACCCCTAGCCAGCATGGCAGAAGACTGAAAACTCGGGCTCCAGAAAAAGCGTTTCAAGCCCCTTTCGCCCATCCAGAAGTGCCCCCAAAAGAAGGCTTTGGGTACAACTGAACTCCCCAGGGGAGCCTTTATGCAGCCCCACATGCAACTGGACCCTCCGGGTTCACTCTTTCACCGCAAGCCTAAATATAGCCCTCGGCGCAATGGGAGAAGACTGAAAAAGCGGGCCTCAGAAAACGCATTGCGATTCCCCTTGGACCATCCAAAAGTGCCCCCAAAGGAAGGCTTTGGGTACAACTGAACTCCCCAGGGGAGCCTTAACGCAGCCCCACATGCAACTGGACCCTCCGTATTCGCTCTTTCACAGCAACCCTAAATATAGCCCTGGCCCGCCTGGCAGTCGACTGAAAACTCGGGCCCCAGAAAATGCATAAAAAGCCTAATTCGCCCATCCAAAAGTGCCCCCAGAGGAAGGCTTTGGGTACAACTGAACTCCCCAGGGGAGCCTTTACGCAGCCCCACATGCAACTGGACCCTCCGTGTTCGCTCTTTACAGCAACCCTAAATATAACCCTAGCCAGCATGGCAGAAGACTGAAAACTCAGGCCACAGAAAAAGCGTTTCAAGCCCCTTTCGCCCATCCAGAAGTGCCCCCAAAGGAAGGCTTTGGGTACAAGTGAACTCCCCAGGGGAGCCTTTACGCAGCCCCACATGCAACTGGACCCTCCGGGTTCACTCTTTCACCGCAAGCCTAAATATAGCCCTAGCACGCCTGGCAGTCGACTGAAAGCTCGGGCCACAGAAAATGTGTTACGAGCCCCATTCGCCCATCCAAAAGTGCCTCCAAAGGAAGGCTTTGGGTACATCTGAACTCCCCAGGGGAGACTTTACGCAGCCCCACATGCAACTGGACCCTCCGTGTTCGCTCTTTACAGCAACCCTAAATATAACCCAAGCCAGCATGGCAGACGACTGAAAACTCGGGCCCCAGAAAACGTGCTACAAGCCCCATTCGACCATCCAAAAGTGCCCCCAAAGGAAGGATTTGGGTACAACTGAACTCCCCAGGGGAGCCTTTATGCAGGCCCATACGCAACTGGAACCCCGTGTTCGCTGTTTACAAGCAACCCTAAATATAACACTAGCCAGCATGGCAGAAAACTGAAAACTCAGGCCACAGAAAAAGCGTTTCAAGCCCCATTCACCCATCCAGAAGTGCCCCCAAAGGAAGGCTTTGGGTACAACTGAACTCCGCAGGGGAGCCTTTATGCAGCCCCACATGCAACTGGACCCTCCGGGTTCACTGTTTACGAGCAACCCTAAATATAGCCCTGGCCCGCCTGGCAGTCGACTGAAAACTCGGGCCCCAGAAAATGCGTTAAAAGCCTAATTCGCCCATCCAAAAGTGCCCCCAGAGGAAGGCTTTGGGTACAAGTGAACTCCCCAGGGGAGCCTTTATGCAGCCCCACATGCAACTGGACCCTCCGTATTCGCTCTTTCACAGCAACCCTAAATATAGCCCTGGCCCGCATGGCAGACGACTGAAAACTCGGGCCCCAGAAAAACTGTTAAAAGCCTAATTCGCCCATCCAAAAGTGCCCCCAGAGGAAGGCTTTGGGTATAAGTGAACTCCCCAGTGGAGCCTTTACGCAGCCCCACATGCAACTGGACCCTCCTTGTTCACTGTTTACGAGCAACCCTAAATATACCCCTAGCCACCATGGCAGAAGACTGAAAACTCGGGCTCCAGAAAATGCGTTTCAAGCCCCATTCACCCATCCAGAAGTGCCCCCAAAGGAAGGCTTTGGGTACAAGTGAACTCCCCAGGGGAGCCTTTATGCAGCCCCACATGCAACTGGACCCTCCGGGTTCACTCTTTCACCGCAAGCCTAAATATAGCCCTAGCACGCCTGGCAGTCGACTGAAAGCTCGGGCCACAGAAAATATGTTACGAGCCCCATTCGCCCATCCAAATGTGCCCCCAAAGGAAGGCTTTGGGTACATCTGAACTCCCCAGGGGAGCCTTTATGCAGGCCCATACGCAACTGGACCCCCCGTGTTCGCTGTTTACAAGCAACCCTAAATATAACCCTAGCCAGCATGGCAGAAAACTGAAAACTCGGGCCACAGAAAAAGCGTTTCAAGCCCCATTCACCCATCCAGAAGTGCCCCCAAAGGAAGGCTTTGGGTACAAGTGAACTCCCCAGGGGAGCCTTTATGCAGCCCCACATGCAACTGGACCCTCCGGGTTCACTCTTTCACAGCAACCCTAAATATAGCCCTAGCACGCCTGGCAGTCGACTGAAAGCTCGGGCCACAGAAAATGTGTTACGAGCCCCATTCGCCCATCCAAAAGTGCCCCCAAAGGAAGTCTTTGGGTACATCTGAACTCCCCAGGGGAGCCTTAACGCAGCCCCACATGCAACTGGACCCTCCTTGTTCACTGTTTACGAGCAACCCTAAATATACCCCTAGCCACCATGGCAGAAGACTGAAAACTCGGGCTCCAGAAAATGCGTTTCAAGCCCCATTCACCCATCCAGAAGTGCCCCCAAAGGAAGGCTTTGGGTACAACTGAACTCCCCAGGGGAGCCTTTATGCAGGCCCATACGCAACTGGACCCCCCGTGTTCGCTGTTTACAAGAACCCTAAATATAACACTAGCCAGCATGGCAGAAAACTGAAAACTCGGGCCACAGAAAAAGCGTTTCAAGCCCCATTCACCCATCCAAAAGTGCTCCCAAAGGAAGGCTTTGGGTACAACTGGACTCCCCAGGGGAGCCTTAACGCAGCCCCACATGCAACTGGACCCTCCGTATTCGCTCTTTCACAGCAACCCTAAATATAGCCCTGGCCCGCCTGGCAGTCGACTGAAAACTCGGGCCCCAGAAAATGCGTTAAAAGCCTAATTCGCCCATCCAAAAATGCCCCCAAAGGAAGGCTTTGGGTACAACTGAACTCCCCAGGGGAGCCTTTACGCAGCCCCACATGCAACTGGACCCTCCTTGTTCACTGTTTACGAGCAACCCTAAATATACCCCTAGCCACCATGGCAGAAGACTGAAAGCTCGGGCCACAGAAAATGTGTTACGAGCCCCATTCACCCATCCAGAAGTGCCCCCAAAGGAAGGCTTTGGGTACATCTGAACTCCCCAGGGGAGCCTTTATGCAGCCCCAAATGCAACTGGACCCTCCGGGTTCCCTCTTTCACTGCAAGCCTAAATATAGCCCTCGGCGCAATGGTAGAAGACTGAAAAAGCGGGCCTCAGAAAACGCATTGCGATTCCCCTTGGACCATCCAAAAGTGCCCCCAAAGGAAGGCTTTGGGTACAACTGAACTCCCCAGGGGAGCCTTAACGCAGCCCCACATGCAACTGGACCCTCCGTATTCGCTCTTTCACAGCAACCCTAAATATAGCCCTGGCCCGCCTGGCAGTCGACTGAAAACTCGGGCCCCAGAAAATGCATTAAAAGCCTAATTCGCCCATCCAAAAGTGCCCCCAGAGGAAGGCTTTGGGTATAAGTGAACTCCCCAGTGGAGCCTTTACGCAGCCCCACATGCAACTGGACCCTCCTTGTTCACTGTTTACGAGCAACCCTAAATATACCCCTAGCCACCATGGCAGAAGACTGAAAACTCGGGCTCCAGAAAATGCGTTTCAAGCCCCATTCACCCATCCAGAAGTGCCCCCAAAGGAAGGCTTTGGGTACAAGTGAACTCCCCAGGGGAGCCTTTATGCAGCCCCACATGCAACTGGACCCTCCGGGTTCACTCTTTCACCGCAAGCCTAAATATAGCCCTAGCACGCCTGGCAGTCGACTGAAAGCTCGGGCCACAGAAAATATGTTACGAGCCCCATTCGCCCATCCAAATGTGCCCCCAAAGGAAGGCTTTGGGTACATCTGAACTCCCCAGGGGAGCCTTTATGCAGGCCCATACGCAACTGGACCCCCCGTGTTCGCTGTTTACAAGCAACCCTAAATATAACCCTAGCCAGCATGGCAGAAAACTGAAAACTCGGGCCACAGAAAAAGCGTTTCAAGCCCCATTCACCCATCCAGAAGTGCCCCCAAAGGAAGGCTTTGGGTACAAGTGAACTCCCCAGGGGAGCCTTTATGCAGCCCCACATGCAACTGGACCCTCCGGGTTCACTCTTTCACAGCAACCCTAAATATAGCCCTAGCACGCCTGGCAGTCGACTGAAAGCTCGGGCCACAGAAAATGTGTTACGAGCCCCATTCGCCCATCCAAAAGTGCCCCCAAAGGAAGTCTTTGGGTACATCTGAACTCCCCAGGGGAGCCTTAACGCAGCCCCACATGCAACTGGACCCTCCTTGTTCACTGTTTACGAGCAACCCTAAATATACCCCTAGCCACCATGGCAGAAGACTGAAAACTCGGGCTCCAGAAAATGCGTTTCAAGCCCCATTCACCCATCCAGAAGTGCCCCCAAAGGAAGGCTTTGGGTACAACTGAACTCCCCAGGGGAGCCTTTATGCAGGCCCATACGCAACTGGACCCCCCGTGTTCGCTGTTTACAAGAACCCTAAATATAACACTAGCCAGCATGGCAGAAAACTGAAAACTCGGGCCACAGAAAAAGCGTTTCAAGCCCCATTCACCCATCCAAAAGTGCTCCCAAAGGAAGGCTTTGGGTACAACTGGACTCCCCAGGGGAGCCTTAACGCAGCCCCACATGCAACTGGACCCTCCGTATTCGCTCTTTCACAGCAACCCTAAATATAGCCCTGGCCCGCCTGGCAGTCGACTGAAAACTCGGGCCCCAGAAAATGCGTTAAAAGCCTAATTCGCCCATCCAAAAATGCCCCCAAAGGAAGGCTTTGGGTACAACTGAACTCCCCAGGGGAGCCTTTACGCAGCCCCACATGCAACTGGACCCTCCTTGTTCACTGTTTACGAGCAACCCTAAATATACCCCTAGCCACCATGGCAGAAGACTGAAAGCTCGGGCCACAGAAAATGTGTTACGAGCCCCATTCACCCATCCAGAAGTGCCCCCAAAGGAAGGCTTTGGGTACAACTGAACTCCCCAGGGGAGCCTTTATGCAGCCCCAAATGCAACTGGACCCTCCGGGTTCCCTCTTTCACTGCAAGCCTAAATATAGCCCTCGGCGCAATGGTAGAAGACTGAAAAAGCGGGCCTCAGAAAACGCATTGCGATTCCCCTTGGACCATCCAAAAGTGCCCCCAAAGGAAGGCTTTGGGTACAACTGAACTCCCCAGGGGAGCCTTAACGCAGCCCCACATGCAACTGGACCCTCCGTATTCGCTCTTTCACAGCAACCCTAAATATAGCCCTGGCCCGCCTGGCAGTCGACTGAAAACTCGGGCCCCAGAAAATGCATTAAAAGCCTAATTCGCCCATCCAAAAGTGCCCCCAGAGGAAGGCTTTGGGTACAACTGAACTCCCCAGGGGAGCCTTTACGCAGCCCCACATGCAACTGGACCCTCCGTGTTCGCTCTTTACAGCAACCCTAAATATACCCCTAGCCAGCATGGCAGAAGACTGAAAACTCAGGCCACAGAAAAAGCGTTTCAAGCCCCTTTCGCCCATCCAGAAGTGCCCCCAAAGGAAGGCTTTGGGTACAAGTGAACTCCCCAGGGGAGCCTTTACGCAGCCCCACATGCAACTGGACCCTCCGGGTTCACTCTTTCACCGCAAGCCTAAATATAGCCCTAGTACGCCTGGCAGTCGACTGAAAGCTCGGGCCACAGAAAATGTGTTACGAGCCCCATTCGCCCATCCAAAAGTGCCTCCAAAGGAAGGCTTTGGGTACATCTGAACTCCCCAGGGGAGACTTTACGCAGCCCCACATGCAACTGGACCCTCCGTGTTCGCTCTTTACAGCAACCCTAAATATAACCCAAGCCAGCATGGCAGACGACTGAAAACTCGGGCCCCAGAAAACGTGCTACAAGCCCCATTCGACCATCCAAAAGTGCCCCCAAAGGAAGGCTTTGGGTACAAGTGAACTCCCCAGGGGAGCCTTTATGCAGGCCCATACGCAACTGGAACCCCGTGTTCGCTGTTTACAAGCAACCCTAAATATAACACTAGCCAGCATGGCAGAAAACTGAAAACTCAGGCCACAGAAAAAGCGTTTCAAGCCCCATTCACCCATCCAGAAGTGCCCCCAAAGGAAGGCTTTGGGTACAACTGAACTCCCCAGGGGAGCCTTTATGCAGCCCCACATGCAACTGGACCCTCCCGGTTCACTCTTTCACAGCAACCCTAAATATAGCCCTGGCCCGCCTGGCAGTCGACTGAAAACTCGGGCCCCAGAAAATGCGTTAAAAGCCTAATTCGCCCATCCAAAAGTGCCCCCAGAGGAAGGCTTTGGGTACAAGTGAACTCCCCAGGGGAGCCTTTATGCAGCCCCACATGCAACTGGACCCTCCGTATTCGCTCTTTCACAGCAACCCTAAATATAGCCCTGGCCCGCCTGGCAGTCGACTGAAAACTCGGGCCCCAGAAAAACTGTTAAAAGCCTAATTAGTCCATCCAAAAGTGCCCCCAGAGGAAGGCTTTGGGTACAAGTGAACTCCCCAGGGGAGCCTTTACGCAGCCCCACATGCAACTGGACACTCCTTGTTCACTGTTTACGAGCAACCCTAAATATACCCCTAGCCACCATGGCAGAAGACTGAAAACTCGGGCTCCAGAAAATGCATTAAAAGCCTAATTCGCCCATCCACAAGTGCCCCCAGAGGAAGGCTTTGGGTACAAGTGAACTCCCCAGGGGAGCCTTTATGCAGCCCCACATGCAACTGGACCCTCCGGGTTCACTCTTTCACCGCAAGCCTAAATATATCCCTAGCACGCCTGGCAGTCGACTGAAAGCTCGGGCCACAGAAAATATGTTACGAGCCCCATTCGCCCATCCAAAAGTGCCCCCAAAGGAAGGCTTTGGGTACATCTGAACTCCCCAGGGGAGCCTTTATGCAGGCCCATACGCAACTGGACCCGCCGTGTTCGCTGTTTACAAGCAACCCTAAATATAACCCTAGCCAGCATGGCAGAAAACTGAAAACTCGGGCCACAGAAAAAGCGTTTCAAGCCCCATTCACCCATCCAGAAGTGCCCCCAAAGGAAGGCTTTGGGTACAACTGAACTCCCCAGGGGAGCCTTTATGCAGCCCCACATGCAACTGGACCCTCCGGGTTCACTCTTTCACAGCAACCCTAAATATAGCCCTGGCCCGCCTGGCAGTCGACTGAAAACTCGGGCCCCAGAAAATGCGTTAAAAGCCTAATTCGCCCATCCAGAAGTGCCCCCAGAGGAAGGCTTTGGGTACAAGTGAACTCCCCAGGGGAGCCTTTATGCAGCCCCACATGCAACTGGACCCTCCGGGTTCACTCTTTCACCGCAAGCCTAAATATAGCCCTAGCACGCCTGGCAGTCGACTGAAAGCTCGGGCCACAGAAAATGTGTTACGAGCCCCATTCGCCCATCCAAAAGTGCCCCCAAAGGAAGTCTTTGGGTACATCTGAACTCCCCAGGGGAGCCTTTACGCAGCCCCACATGCAACTGGACCCTCCGTGTTCGCTCTTTACAGCAACCCTAAATATAACCCTAGCCAGCATGGCAGTCGACTGAAAACTCGGGCCACAGAAAAAGCGTTTCAAGCCCCTTTCGCCCATCCAGAAGTGCCCCCAAAGGAAGGCTTTGGGTACAACTGAACTCCCCAGGGGAGCCTTTACGCAGCCCCACATGCAACTGGACCCTCCTTGTTCACTGTTTACGAGCAACCCTAAATATACCCCTAGCCACCATGGCAGAAGACTGAAAACTCGGGCTCCAGAAAATGCGTTTCAAGCCCCATTCACCCATCCAGAAGTGCCCCCAAAGGAAGGCTTTGGGTACAACTGAACTCCCCAGGGGAGCCTTTATGCAGCCCCACATGCAACTGGACCCTCCGGGTTCACTCTTTCACCGCAAGCCTAAATATAGCCCTCGGCGCAATGGGAGAAGACTGAAAAAGCGGGCCTCAGAAAACGCATTGCGATTCCCCTTGGACCATCCAAAAGTGCCCCCAAAGGAAGGCTTTGGGTACAACTGGACTCCCCAGGGGAGCCTTTACGCAGCCCCACATGCAACTGGACCCTCTGTATTCGCTCTTTAAAGCAACCCTAAATATAACCCTAGCCAGCATGGCAGAAGACTGAAAACTCGGGCCACAGAAAAAGCGTTTCAAGCCCCTTTCGCCCATCCAGAAGTGCCCCCAAAGGAAGGCTTTGCGTACAAGTGAACTCCCCAGGGGAGCCTTTACGCAGCCCCACATGCAACTGGACCCTCCTTGTTCACTGTTTACGAGCAACCCTAAATATACCCCTAGCCACCATGGCAGAAGACTGAAAACTCGGGCTCCAGAAAATGCGTTTCAAGCCCCATTCACCCATCCAGAAGTGCACCCAAAGGAAGGCTTTGGGTACAAGTGAACTCCCCAGGGGAGCCTTTATGCAGCCCCACATGCAACTGGACCCTCCGGGTTCACTGTTTACGAGCAACCCTAAATATACCCCTAGCCACCATGGCAGAAGACTGAAAACTCGGGCTCCAGAAAATGCGTTTCAAGCCCCATTCACCCATCCAGAAGTGCCCCCAAAGGAAGGCTTTGCGTACAAGTGAACTCCCCAGGGGAGCCTTTATGCAGCCCCACATGCAACTGGACCCTCCGGGTTCACTCTTTCACCGCAAGCCTAAATATAGCCCTAGCACGCCTGGCAGAAGACTGAAAACTCGGGCCACAGAAAAAGCGTTTCAAGCCCCTTTCGCCCATCCAAAAGTGCCCCCAAAGGAAGGCTTTGCGTACAAGTGAACTCCCCAGGGGAGCCTTTATGCAGCCCCACATGCAACTGGACCCTCCTTGTTCACTGTTTACGAGCAACCCTAAATATACCCCTAGCCACCATGGCAGAAGACTGAAAACTCGGGCTCCAGAAAATGCGTTTCAAGCCCCATTCACCCATCCAGAAGTGTCCCCAAAGGAAGGCTTTGGGTACAACTGAACTCCCCAGGGGAGCCTTTATGCAGGCCCATACGCAACTGGACCCTCCGGGTTCACTCTTTCACCGCAAGCCTAAATACAGCCCTAGCTCGCCTGGCATTCGACTGAAAGCTCGGGCCACAGAAAATGTGTTACGAGCCCCATTCGCCCATCCAAAAGTGCCTCCAAAGGAAGGCTTTGGGTACAAGTGAACTCCCCAGGGGAGCCTTAACGCAGCCCCACATGCAACTGGACCCTCCGTATTCACTCTTTCACCGCAAGCCTAAATATAGCCCTAGCACGCCTGGCAGAAGACTGAAAACTCGGGCCACAGAAAAAGCGTTTCAAGCCCCTTTCGCCCATCCAGAAGTGCCCCCAAAGGAAGTCTTTGCGTACAAGTGAACTCCCCAGGGGAGCCTTTATGCAGCCCCACATGCAACTGGACCCTCCGTATTCACTCTTTCACCGCAAGCCTAAATACAGCCCTAGCACGCCTGGCAGAAGACTGAAAACTCGGGCCACAGAAAAAGCGTTTCAAGCCCCTTTCGCCCATCCAGAAGTGCCCCCAAAGGAAGTCTTTGCGTACAAGTGAACTCCCCAGGGGAGCCTTTATGCAGCCCCACATGCAACTGGACCCTCCGGGTTCACTCTTTCACCGCAAGCCTAAATATAGCCCTCGGCGCAATGGGAGAAGACTGAAAAAGCGGGCCTCAGAAAACGCATTGCGATTCCCCTTGGACCATCCAGAAGTGCCCCCAAAGGAAGGCTTTGGGTACAACTGGACTCCCCAGGGGAGCCTTTACGCAGCCCCACATGCAACTGGACCCTCCGTATTCGCTCTTTCACAGCAACCCTAAATATAGCCCTGGCCCGCCTGGCAGTCGACTGAAAACTCGGGCCCCAGAAAATGCATTAAAAGCCTAATTCGCCCATCCAAAAGTGCCCCCAGAGGAAGGCTTTGGGTACAAGTGAACTCCCCAGGGGAGCCTTTACGCAGCCCCACATGCAATTGGACCCTCCGTGTTCGCTCTTTACAGCAACCCTAAATATAACCCTGGCCCGCATGGCAGACAACTGAAAAATCGGGCCCCAGAAAACGTGCTACAAGCCCCATTCGACCATCCAAAAGTGCCCCCAAAGGAAGGCTTTGGGTACAAGTGAACTCCCCAGGGGAGCCTTTATGCAGCCCCACATGCAACTGGACCCTCCTTGTTCACTCTTTACGAGCAACCGTAAATATACCCCTAGCCACCATGGCAGAAGACTGAAAACTCGGGCTCCAGAAAATGCGTTTCAAGCCCCATTCACCCATCCAGAAGTGTCCCCAAAGGAAGGCTTTGGGTACAACTGAACTCCCCAGGGGACCCTTTATGCAGCCCCACATGCAACTGGACCCTCCGGGTTCACTCTTTCACCGCAAGCCTAAATATAGCCATAACACGCCTGGCAGAAGACTGAAAACTCGGGCCACAGAAAAAGCGTTTCAAGCCCCTTTCGCCCATCCAGAAGTGCCCCCAAAGGAAGGCTTTGCGTACAAGTGAACTCCCCAGGGGAGCCTTTATGCAGCCCCACATGCAACTGGACCCTCCTTGTTCACTGTTTACGAGCAACCCTAAATATACCCCTAGCCACCATGGCAGAAGACTGAAAACTCGGGCTCCAGAAAAAGCGTTTCAAGCCCCTTTCGCCCATCCAGAAGTGCCCCCAAAAGAAGGCTTTGGGTACAACTGAACTCCCCAGGGGAGCCTTTATGCAGCCCCACATGCAACTGGACCCTCCGGGTTCACTCTTTCACCGCAAGCCTAAATATAGCCCTCGGCGCAATGGGAGAAGACTGAAAAAGCGGGCCTCAGAAAACGCATTGCGATTCCCCTTGGACCATCAAAAAGTGCCCCCAAAGGAAGGCTTTGGGTACAACTGAACTCCCCAGGGGAGCCTTAACGCAGCCCCACATGCAACTGGACCCTCCGTATTCGCTCTTTCACAGCAACCCTAAATATAGCCCTGGCCCGCCTGGCAGTCGACTGAAAACTCGGGCCCCAGAAAATGCATTAAAAGCCTAATTCACCCATCCAAAAGTGCCCCCAGAGGAAGGCTTTGGGTACAACTGAACTCCCCAGGGGAGCCTTTACGCAGCCCCACATGCAATTGGACCCTCCGTGTTCGCTCTTTACAGCAACCCTAAATATAACCCTAGCCAGCATGGCAGAAGACTGAAAACTCGGGCCACAGAAAAAGCGTTTCAAGCCCCATTCACCCATCCAGAAGTGCCCCCAAAGGAAGGCTTTGGGTAAAAGTGAACTCCCCAGGGGAGCCTTTATGCAGCCCCACATGCAACTGGACCCTCCGGGTTCACGCTTTCACCGCAACCCTAAATATAGCCCTGGCCCGCCTGGCAGTCGACTGAAAACTCGGGCCCCAGAAAATGCGTTTAAAGCCTAATTCGCCCACCCAGAAGTGCCCCCAGAGGAAGGCTTTGGGTACAACTGAACTCCCCAGGGGAGCCTTTACGCAGCCCCACATGCAACTGGACCCTCCTTGTTCACTGTTTACGAGCAACCCTAAATATACCCCTAGCCACCATGGCAGAAGACTGAAAACTCGGGCCACAGAAAATGCATTAAAAGCCTAATTCGCCCCTCCAAAAGTGCCCCCAAAGGAAGGCTTTGGGTACAACTGAACTCCCCAGGGGAGCAATTACGAAGCCCAACATGCAACGTGAACCCCGTGTTCGCTCTTTACAGCAACCCTAAATATAACCCTAGCCAGCATGGCAGAAGACTGAAAACTCGGGCCACAGAAAAAGCGTTTCAAGCCCCTTTCGCCCATCCAGAAGTGCCCCCAAAGGAAGGCTTTGCGTACAAGTGAACTCCCCAGGGGAGCCTTTATGCAGCCCCACATGCAACTGGACCCTCCGGGTTCACTCTTTCACCGCAAGCCTAAATATAGCCCTAGCACGCCTGGCAGAAGACTGAAAACTCGGGCCACAGAAAAAGCGTTTCAAGCCCCTTTCGCCCATCCAGAAGTGCCCCCAAAGGAAGGCTTTGCGTACAAGTGAACTCCCCAGGGGAGCCTTTATGCAGCCCCACATGCAACTGGACCCTCCTTGTTCACTGTTTACGAGCAACCCTAAATATACCCCTAGCCACCATGGAAGAAGACTGAAAACTCGGGCTCCAGAAAATGCTTTTCAAGCCCCATTCACCCATACAGAAGTCCCCCCAAAAGAAGGCTTTGGGTACAACTGAACTCCCCAGGGGAGCCTTTATGCAGCCCCACATGCAACTGGACCCTCCGGGTTCACTCTTTCACCGCAAGCCTAAATATAACCCTCGACGCAATCGGAGAAGACTGAAAAAGCGGGCCTCAGAAAACGCATTGCGATTCCCCTTGGACCATCCAAAAGTGCCCCCAAAGGAAGGCTTTGGGTACAACTGGACTCCCCAGGGGAGCCTTAACGCAGCCCCACATGCAACTGGACCCTCCGTATTCGCTCTTTCACAGCAACCCTAAATATAGCCCTGGCCCGCCTGGTAGTCGACTGAAAACTCGGGCCACAGAAAAACTGTTAAAAGCCTAATTCGCCCATCCAAAAGTGCCCCCAGAAGAAGGATTTTGGTACAACTGAACTCCCCAGGGGAGCCTTTACGCAGCCCCACATGCAACTAGACCCTCCATGTTCGCTCTTTACAGCAACACTAAATATAACCCTAGCCAGCATGGCAGAAGACTGAAAACTCGGGCTCCAGAAAATGCGTTTCAAGCCGCATTCACCCATCCAGAAGTGCCCCCAAAGGAAGGCTTTGGGTACAAGTGAACTCCCCAGGGGAGCCTTTATGCAGCCCCACATGCAACTGGACCCTCCGTATTCGCTCTTTCACAGCAACCCTAAATATAACCCTGGCCCCCACGGCAGACGACTGAAAAATCGGGCCCCAGAAAACGTGCTACAAGCCCCATTCGACCATCCAAAAGTGCCCCCAAAGGAAGGCTTTGGGTACAACTGAACTCCCCAGGGGAGCCTTTATGCAGGCCCATACGCAACTGGACCCCCCGTGTTCGCTGTTTACAAGCAACCCTAAATATAACACTAGCCAGCATGGCAGAAAACTGAAAACTCGGGCCACAGAAAAAGCGTTTCAAGCCCCATTCACCCATCCAGAAGTGCCCCCAAAGGAAGGCTTTGGGTACAAGTGAACTCCCCAGGGGAGCCGTTATGCAGCCCCACATGCAACTGGACCCTCCGGGTTCACTCTTTCACCGCAAGCCTAAATATAGCCCTAGCACGCCTGTCAGTCGACTGAAAGCTCGGGCCACAGAAAATGTGTTACGAGCCCCATTCGCCCATCCAAAAGTGCCTCCAAAGGAAGGTTTTGGGTACATCTGAAATCCCCAGGGGAGCCTTTACGCAGCCCCACATGCAACTGGACCCTCCGTGTTCGCTCTTTACAGCATCCCTAAATATAACCCAAGCCAGCATGGCAGACGACTGAAAACTCGGGCCACAGAAAACGTGCTACAAGCCCCATTCACAAATCCAGAAGTGCCCCCAAAGGAAGGCTTTGGGTACAACTGAACTCCCCAGGGGAGCCTTTATGCAGGCCCATACGCAACTGGACCCCCCGTGTTCGCTGTTTACAAGCAACCCTAAATATAACACTAGCCAGCATGGCAGAAAACTGAAAACTCGGGCCACAGAAAAAGCGTTTCAAGCCCCATTCACCCATCCAGAAGTGCCCCCAAAGGAAGGCTTTGGGTACAACTGGACTCCCCAGGGGAGCCTTTATGCAGCCCCACATGCAACTGGACCCTCCGGGTTCACTCTTTCACAGCAACCCTAAATATAGCCCTGGCCCGCCTGGCAGTCGACTGAAAACTCGGGCCCTAGAAAATGCGTTAAAAGCCTAATTCGCCCATCCAAAAGTGCCCCCAGAGGAAGGCTTTGGGTACAGGTGAACTCCCCAGGGGAGCCTTTATGCAGCCCCACATGCAACTGGACCCTCCGGGTTCACTCTTTCACCGCAAGCCTAAATATAGCCCTCGGCGCAATGGGAGAAGACTGAAAAAGCGGGCCTCATAAAACGCATTGCGATTCCCCTTGGACCATCCAGAAGTGCCCCCAAAGGAAGGCTTTGGGTACAACTGGACTCCCCAGGGGAGCCTTAACGCAGCCCCACATGCAACTGGACCCTCCGTATTCGCTCTTTCACAGCAACCCTAAATATAGCCCTGGCCCGCCTGGCAGTCGACTGAAAACTCGGGCCCCAGAAAAACTGTTAAAAGCCTAATTCGCCCATCCAGAAGTGCCCCCAAAGGAAGGCTTTGGGTACAAGTGAACTCCCCAGGTGAGCCTTTATGCAGCCCCACATGCAACTGGACCCTCCGTATTCGCTCTTTCACAGCAACCCTAAATATAGCCCTGGCCCGCCTGGCAGTCGACTGAAAACTCGGGCCCCAGAAAATGCGTTAAAAGCCTAATTCGCCCATCCAAAAGTGCCCCCAGAGGAAGGCTTTGGGTACAACTGAACTCCCCAGGGGAGCCTTTACGCAGCCCCACATGCAACTGGACCCTCCTTGTTCACTGTTTACGAGCAACCCTAAATATACCCCTAGCCACCATGGCAGAAGACTGAAAACTCGGGCTCCAGAAAATGCGTTTCAAGCCCCATTCACCCATCCAGAAGTGTCCCCAAAGGAAGGCTTTGCGTACAACTGAACTCCCCAGGGGAGCCTTTATGCAGCCCCACATGCAACTGGACCCTCCGGGTTCACTCTTTCACCGCAAGCCTAAATATAGCCCTAGCACGCCTGGCAGTCGACTGAAAGCTCGGGCCACAGAAAATGTGTTACGAGCCCCATTCGCCAATCCAAAAGTGCCCCCAAAGGAAGGCTTTGGGTACATCTGAACTCCCCAGGGGAGCCTTTACGCAGCCCCACATGCAACTGGACCCTCCGTGTTCGCTCTTTACAGCAACCCTAAATATAACCCTAGCCAGAATGGCAGAAGACCGAAAACTCGGGCCACAGAAAAAGCGTTTCAAGCCCCTTTCGCCCATCCAGAAGTGCCCCCAAAGGAAGGCTTTGGGTACAAGTGAACTCCCCAGGTGAGCCTTAACGCAGCCCCACATGCAACTGGACCCTCCGTATTCGCTCTTTCACAGCAACCCTAAATATAGCCCTGGCCCGCCTGGCAGTCGACTGAAAACTCGGGCCCCAGAAAAACTGTTAAAAGCCTAATTCGCCCATCCACAAGTGCCCCCAGAGGAAGGCTTTGGGTACAACTGGACTCCCCAGGGGAGCCTTAACGCAGCCCCACATGCAACTGGACCCTCCGGGTTCACTCTTTCACCTTAAGCCTAAATATAGCCCTAGCACGCCTGGCAGTCGACTGAAAGCTCGGGCCACAGAAAATGTGTTACGAGCCCCATTCGCCCATCCAAAAGTGCCCCCAGAGGAAGGCTTTGGGTACAACTGAACTCCCCAGGGGAGCCTTTACGCAGCCCCACATGCAACTGGACCCTCCGTGTTCGCTCTTTACAGCAACCCTAAATATAACCCTAGCCAACATGGCAGAAGACTGAAAACTCGGGCCACAGAAAAAGCGTTTCAAGCCCCTTTCGCCCATCCAGAAGTGCCCCCAAAGGAAGGCTTTGGGTACAACTGAACTCCCCAGGGGAGCCTTAACGCAGCCCCACATGCAACTGGACCCTCCGTATTCGCTCTTTCACAGCAACCCTAAATATAGCCCTGGCCCGCCTGGCAGTCGACTGAAAACTCGGGCCCCAGAAAAACTGTTAAAAGCCTAATTCGCCCATCCAAAAGTGCCCCCAGAGGAAGGCTTTGGGTACAACTGAACTCCCCAGGGGAGCCTTTACGCAGCCCCACATGCAACTGGACCCTCCTTGTTCACTATTTATGAGCAACCCTAAATATACCCCTAGCCACCTTGGCAGAAGACTGAAAACTCGGGCTCCAGAAAATGCTTTTCAAGCCCCATTCACCCATCCAGAAGTGCCCCCAAAGGAAGGCTTTGGGTACAACTGAACTCCCCAGGGGAGCCTTTATGCAGCCCCACATGCAACTGCACCCTCCGGGTTCACTCTTTCACCGCAAGCCTAAATATAGCCCTAGCATGCCTGGCAGTCGACTGAAATCTCGGGCCACAGAAAACGCATTGCGATTCCCCTTGGACCATCCAAAAGTGCCCCCAAAGGAAATCTTTGGGTACAACTGGACTCCCCAGGGGAGCCTTAACGCAGCCCCACATGCAACTGGACCCTCCGTGTTCGCTCTTTACAGCAACCCTAAATATAGCCCTAGCACGCCTGGCAGTCTACTGAAAGCTTGGGCCACAGAAAATGTGTTACGAGCCCCATTCGCCCATCCAAAAGTGCCCCCAAAGGAAGGCTTTGGGTACATCTGAACTCCCCAGGGGAGCCTTTACGCAGCCCCACATGCAACTGGACCCTCCGTGTTCGCTCTTTACAACAACCCTAAATATAACCCTAGCCAGCATGGCAGAAGACTGAAAACTCGGGCCACAGAAAAAGCGTTTCAAGCCCCTTTCACCCATCCAGAAGTGCCCCCAAAGGAAGGCTTTGGGTACAACTGGACTCCCCAGGGGAGCCTTAACGCAGCCCCACATGCAACTGGACCCTCCGTATTCGCTCTTTCACAGCAACCCTAAATATAGCCCTGGCCCGCCTGGCAGTCGACTGAAAACTCGGGCCCCAGAAAATGCATTAAAAGTCTAATTCGCCCATCCAAAAGTGCCCCCAGAGGAAGGCTTTGGGTACAACTGAACTCCCCAGGGGAGCCTTTACGCAGCCCCACATGCAACTGGACCCTCCTTGTTCACTGTTTTCGAGCAACCCTAAATATACCCCTAGCCAGCATGGCAGAAGACTGAAAACTCGGGCTCCAGAAAATGCGTTTCAAGCCCCATTCACCCATCCAGAAGTGCCCCCAAAGGAAGGCTTTGGGTACAACTGAACTCCCCAGGGGAGCCTTTATGCAGCCCCACATGCAACTGGACCCTCCGGGTTCACTCTTTCACCGCAAGCCTAAATATAGCCCTAGCACGCCTGGCAGTCGACTGAAAGCTCGGGCCACAGAAAATGTGTTACGAGCCCCATTCGCCCATCCAAAAGTGCCCCCAAAGGAAGGCTTTTGGTACATCTGAACTCCCCAGGGGAGCCTTTACGCAGCCCCACATGCAACTGGACCCTCCGTGTTCGCTCTTTACAGCAACCCTAAATATAACCCTAGCCAGCATGGCAGAAGACTGAAAACTCGGGCCACAGAAAAAGCGTTTCAAGCCCCTTTCGCCCATCCAGAAGTGCCCCCAAAGGAAGGCTTTGGGTACAACTGGACTCCCCAGGGGAGCCTTAACGCAGCCCCACATGCAACTGGACCCTCCGTATTCGCTCTTTCACAGCAACCCTAAATATAGCCCTGGACCGCCTGGCAGTCGACTGAAAACTCGGGCCCCAGAAAATGCATTAAAAGCCTAATTCGCCCATCCAAAAGTGCCCCCAGAGGAAGGCTTTGGGTACAACTGAACTCCCCAGGGGAGCCTTTACGCAGCCCCACATGCAACTGGACCCTCCTTGTTCACTGTTTTCAAGCAACCCTAAATATACCCCTAGCCACCATGGCAGAAGACTGAAAACTCGGGCTCCAGAAAATGCGTTTCAAGCCCCATTCACCCATCCAGAAGTGCCCCCAAAGGAAGGCTTTGGGTACAACTGAACTCCCCAGGGGAGCCTTTATGCAGCCCCACATGCAACTGGACCCTCCGGGTTCACTCGTTCACCGCAAGCCTAAATATAGCCCTAGCACGCCTGGCAGTCGACTGAAAGCTCGGGCCACAGAAAAAGCGTTTCAAGCCCCATTCACCCATCCAGAAGTGCCCCCAAAGGAAGGCTTTGGGTACATCTGAACTCCCCAGGGGAGCCTTTACGCAGCCCCACATGCAACTGGACCCTCCGTGTTCGCTCTTTACAGCAACCCTAAATATAACCCTAGCCAGCATGGCAGAAGACTGAAAACTCGGGCCACAGAAAAAGCGTTTCAAGCCCCTTTCGCCCATCCAGAAGTGCCCCCAAAGGAAGGCTTTGGGTACAACTGGACTCCCCAGGGGAGCCTTAACGCAGCCCCACATGCAACTGGACCCTCCGTATTCGCTCTTTCACAGCAACCCTAAATATAGCCCTGGACCGCCTGGCAGTCGACTGAAAACTCGGGCCCCAGAAAATGCATTAAAAGCCTAATTCGCCCATCCAAAAGTGCCCCCAGAGGAAGGCTTTGGGTACAACTGAACTCCCCAGGGGAGCCTTTACGCAGCCCCACATGCAACTGGACCCTCCTTGTTCACTGTTTTCGAGCAACCCTAAATATACCCCTAGCCACCATGGCAGAAGACTGAAAACTCGGGCTCCAGAAAATGCGTTTCAAGCCCCATTCACCCATCCAGAAGTGCCCCCAAAGGAAGGCTTTGGGTACAACTGAACTCCCCAGGGGAGCCTTTATGCAGCCCCACATGCAACTGGACCCTCCGGGTTCACTCGTTCACCGCAAGCCTAAATATAGCCCTAGCACGCCTGGCAGTCGACTGAAAGCTCGGGCCACAGAAAAAGCGTTTCAAGCCCCATTCACCCATCCAGAAGTGCCCCCAAAGGAAGGCTTTGGGTACATCTGAACTCCCCAGGGGAGCCTTTACGCAGCCCCACATGCAACTGGACCCTCCGTGTTCGCTCTTTACAGCAACCCTAAATATAACCCTAGCAAGCATGGCAGAAGACTGAAAACTCGGGCCACAGAAAAAGCGTTTCAAGCCCCTTTCGCCCATCCAGAAGTGCCCCCAAAGGAAGGCTTTGGGTACAACTGGACTCCCCAGGGGAGCCTTAACGCAGCCCCACATGCAACTGGACCCTCCGTATTCGCTCTTTCACAGCAACCCTAAATATAGCCCTGGACCGCCTGGCAGTCGACTGAAAACTCGGGCCCCAGAAAATGCATTAAAAGCCTAATTCGCCCATCCAAAAGTGCCCCCAGAGGAAGGCTTTGGGTACAACTGAACTCCCCAGGGGAGCCTTTACGCAGCCCCACATGCAACTGGACCCTCCTTGTTCACTGTTTTCGAGCAACCCTAAATATACCCCTAGCCACCATGGCAGAAGACTGAAAACTCAGGCTCCAGAAAATGCGTTTCAAGCCCCATTCACCCATCCAGAAGTGCCCCCAAAGGAAGGCTTTGGGTACAACTGAACTCCCCAGGGGAGCCTTTATGCAGCCCCACATGCAACTGGACCCTCCGGGTTCACTCGTTCACCGCAAGCCTAAATATAGCCCTAGCACGCCTGGCAGTCGACTGAAAGCTCGGGCCACAGAAAAAGCGTTTCAAGCCCCATTCACCCATCCAGAAGTGCCCCCAAAGGAAGGCTTTGGGTACATCTGAACTCCCCAGGGGAGCCTTTACGCAGCCCCACATGCAACTGGACCCTCCGTGTTCGCTCTTTACAGCAACCCTAAATATAACCCTAGCCAGCATGGCAGAAGACTGAAAACTCGGGCCACAGAAAAAGCGTTTCAAGCCCCTTTCGCCCATCCAGAAGTGCCCCCAAAGGAAGGCTTTGGGTACAACTGGACTCCCCAGGGGAGCCTTAACGCAGCCCCACATGCAACTGGACCCTCCGTATTCGCTCTTTCACAGCAACCCTAAATATAACCCTAGCCACCTTGGCAGAAGACTGAAAACTCGGGCTCCAGAAAATGCGTTTCAAGCCCCATTCACCCATCCAGAAGTGCCCCCAAAGGAAGGCTTTGGGTACAAGTGAACTCCCCAGGGGAGCCTTAACGCAGCCCCACATGCAACTGGACCCTCCGGGTTCACTCTTTCACAGCAACCCTAAATATAAACCTGGCCCGCATGGCAGACGACTGAAAAATCGGGCCACAGAAAACGTGCTACGAGCCCCATTCGCCCATCCAAAAGTGCCCCCAAAGGAAGGCTTTGGGTACAAGTGAACTCCCCAAGGGAGCCTTTACGCAGCCCCACATGCAACTGGACCCCCCGTGTTCGCTCTTTACAGCAACCCTAAATATAACCCTAGCCAGCATGGCAGAAGACTGAAAACTCGGGCCACAGAAAACGTGCTACAAGCCCCATTCGCCCATCCAAAAGTGCCCCCAAAGGAAGGCTTTGGGTACAAGTGAACTCCCCAGGGGAGCCTTTATGCAGGCCCATACGCAACTGGACCCCCCGTGTTCGCTGTTTACAAGCAACCCTAAATATAACCCTAGCCAGCATGGCAGAAAACTGAAAACTCAGGCCACAGAAAAACTGTTAAAAGCCTAATTCGCCCATCCAAAAGTGCCCCCAGAGGAAGGCTTTGGGTACAACTGAACTCCCCAGGGGAGCCTTTATGCAGCCCCACATGCAACTGGACCCTCCGGGTTCACTCTTTCACAACAACCCTAAATATAGCCCTGGCCCGCCTGGCAGTCGACTGAAAACTCGGGCCCCAGAAAATGCGTTAAAAGCCTAATTCGCCCATCCAAAAGTGCCCCCAGAGGAAGGCTTTGGGTACAACTGAACTCCCCAGGGGAGCCTTTATGCAGCCCCACATGCAACTGGACCCTCCTTGTTCACTGTTTACGAGCAACCCTAAATATACCCCTAGCCACCATGGCAGAAGACTGAAAACTCGGGCTCCAGAAAATGCGTTTCAAGCCCCATTCACCCATCCAGAAGTCCCCCCAAAGGAAGGCTTTGGGTACAACTGAACTCCCCAGGGGAGCCTTTATGCAGCCCCACATGCAACTGGACCCTCCGGGTTCACTCTTTCACCGCAAGCCTAAATATAGCCCTAGCACGCCTGGCATTCGACTGAAAGCTCGGGCCACAGAAAATGTGTTACGAGCCCCATTCGCCCATCCAAAAGTGCCCCCAAAGGAAGGCTTTGGGTACAAGTGAACTCCCCAGGGGAGCCTTTACGCAGCCCCACATGAAACTGGACCCTCCGTGTTCGCTCTTTACAGCAACCCTAAATATAACCCTAGCCAGCATGGCAGAAGACTGAAAACTCGGGCCACAGAAAAAGCGTTTCAAGGCCCTTTCGCCCATCCAGAAGTGCCCCCAAAGGAAGGCTTTGGGTACAAGTGAACTCCCCAGGGGAGCCTTTATGCAGGCCCATACGCAACTGGACCCTCCGGGTTCACTCTTTCACCGCAAGCCTAAATATAGCCCTCGGCGCAATGGGAGAAGACTGAAAAAGCGTGCATCAGAAAACGCATTGCGATTCCCCTTGGACCATCCAAAAGTGCTCCCAAAGGAAGGCTTTGGGTACAACTGGACTCCCCAGGGGAGCCTTAGCGCAGCCCCACATGCAACTGGACCCTCCGGGTTCACTCTTTCACCGCAAGCCTAAATATAGCCCTAGCACGCCTGGCAGTCGACTGAAAGGTCGGGCAACAGAAAATGTGTTACGAGCCCCATTCGCCCATCCAAAAGTGCACCCAAAGGAAGGCTTTGGGTACATCTGAACTCCCCAGGGGAGCCTTTACGCAGCCCCACATGCAACTGGACCCTCCGTGTTCGCTCTTTACAGCAACCCTAAATATAACCCTAGCCAGCATGGCAGAAGACTGAAAACTCGGGCCACAGAAAAAGCGTTTCAAGGCCCTTTCGCCCATCCAGAAGTGCCCCCAAAGGAAGGCTTTGGGTACAAGTGAACTCCCCAGGGGAGCCTTTATGCAGCCCCACATGCAACTGGACCCTCCGTATTCGCTCTTTCACAGCAACCCTAAATATAACCCTGGCCCGCATGGCAGAAGACTGAAAAATCGGGCCACAGAAAACGTGCTACAAGCTCCATTCGCCCATCCAAAAGTGCCCCCAAAGGAAGGCTTTGGGTACAAGTGAACTCCCCAGGGGAGCCTTTATGCAGGCCCATACGCAACTGGACCCCCCGTATTCGCTGTTTACAAGCAACCCTAAATATAGCCCTGGCCCGCCTGGCAGTCGACTGAAAACTCGGGCCCCAGATAATGCGTTAAAAGCCTAATTCGCCCATCCAAAAGTGCCCCCAGAGGAAGGCTTTGGGTACAACTGAACTCCCCAGGGGAGCCTTAACGCAGCCCCACATGCAACTGGACCCTCCGGGTTCACTCTTTCACCGCAAGCCTAAATATAGCCCTGGCCCGCCTGGCAGTCGACTGAAAACTCGGGCCACAGAAAATGTGTTACGAGCCCCATTCGCCCATCCCAAAGTGCCCCCAAAGGAAGGCTTTGGGTACAACTGAACTCCCCAGGGGAGCCTTTACGCAGCCCCACATGAAACTGGACCCTCCGTGTTCGCTCTTTACAGCAACCCTAAATATAACCCTAGCCAGCATGGCAGAAGACTGAAAACTCGGGCCACAGAAAACGTGCTACAAGCCCCATTCGCCCATCCAAAAGTGCCCCCAAAGGAAGGCTTTGGGTACAAGTGAACTCCCCAGGGGAGCCTTTATGCAGGCCCATACGCAACTGGACCCCCCGTGTTCGCTGTTTACAAGCAACCCTAAATATAACCCTAGCCAGCATGGCAGAAAACTGAAAACTCAGGCCACAGAAAAACTGTTAAAAGCCTAATTCGCCCATCCAAAAGTGCCCCCAGAGGAAGGCTTTGGGTACAACTGAACTCCCCAGGGGAGCCTTTATGCAGCCCCACATGCAACTGGACCCTCCGGGTTCACTCTTTCACAGCAACCCTAAATATAGCCCTGGCCCGCCTGGCAGTCGACTGAAAACTCGGGCCCCAGAAAATGCGTTAAAAGCCTAATTCGCCCATCCAAAAGTGCCCCCAGAGGAAGGCTTTGGGTACAACTGAACTCCCCAGGGGAGCCTTTATGCAGCCCCACATGCAACTGGACCCTCCTTGTTCACTGTTTACGAGCAACCCTAAATATACCCCTAGCCACCATGGCAGAAGACTGAAAACTCGGGCTCCAGAAAATGCGTTTCAAGCCCCATTCACCCATCCAGAAGTCCCCCCAAAGGAAGGCTTTGGGTACAACTGAACTCCCCAGGGGAGCCTTTATGCAGCCCCACATGCAACTGGACCCTCCGGGTTCACTCTTTCACCGCAAGCCTAAATATAGCCCTAGCACGCCTGGCATTCGACTGAAAGCTCGGGCCACAGAAAATGTGTTACGAGCCCCATTCGCCCATCCAAAAGTGCCCCCAAAGGAAGGCTTTGGGTACAAGTGAACTCCCCAGGGGAGCCTTTACGCAGCCCCACATGAAACTGGACCCTCCGTGTTCGCTCTTTACAGCAACCCTAAATATAACCCTAGCCAGCATGGCAGAAGACTGAAAACTCGGGCCACAGAAAAAGCGTTTCAAGGCCCTTTCGCCCATCCAGAAGTGCCCCCAAAGGAAGGCTTTGGGTACAAGTGAACTCCCCAGGGGAGCCTTTATGCAGGCCCATACGCAACTGGACCCTCCGGGTTCACTCTTTCACCGCAAGCCTAAATATAGCCCTCGGCGCAATGGGAGAAGACTGAAAAAGCGTGCATCAGAAAACGCATTGCGATTCCCCTTGGACCATCCAAAAGTGCTCCCAAAGGAAGGCTTTGGGTACAACTGGACTCCCCAGGGGAGCCTTAGCGCAGCCCCACATGCAACTGGACCCTCCGGGTTCACTCTTTCACCGCAAGCCTAAATATAGCCCTAGCACGCCTGGCAGTCGACTGAAAGGTCGGGCAACAGAAAATGTGTTACGAGCCCCATTCGCCCATCCAAAAGTGCACCCAAAGGAAGGCTTTGGGTACATCTGAACTCCCCAGGGGAGCCTTTACGCAGCCCCACATGCAACTGGACCCTCCGTGTTCGCTCTTTACAGCAACCCTAAATATAACCCTAGCCAGCATGGCAGAAGACTGAAAACTCGGGCCACAGAAAAAGCGTTTCAAGGCCCTTTCGCCCATCCAGAAGTGCCCCCAAAGGAAGGCTTTGGGTACAAGTGAACTCCCCAGGGGAGCCTTTATGCAGCCCCACATGCAACTGGACCCTCCGTATTCGCTCTTTCACAGCAACCCTAAATATAACCCTGGCCCGCATGGCAGAAGACTGAAAAATCGGGCCACAGAAAACGTGCTACAAGCTCCATTCGCCCATCCAAAAGTGCCCCCAAAGGAAGGCTTTGGGTACAAGTGAACTCCCCAGGGGAGCCTTTATGCAGGCCCATACGCAACTGGACCCCCCGTATTCGCTGTTTACAAGCAACCCTAAATATAGCCCTGGCCCGCCTGGCAGTCGACTGAAAACTCGGGCCCCAGATAATGCGTTAAAAGCCTAATTCGCCCATCCAAAAGTGCCCCCAGAGGAAGGCTTTGGGTACAACTGAACTCCCCAGGGGAGCCTTAACGCAGCCCCACATGCAACTGGACCCTCCGGGTTCACTCTTTCACCGCAAGCCTAAATATAGCCCTGGCCCGCCTGGCAGTCGACTGAAAACTCGGGCCACAGAAAATGTGTTACGAGCCCCATTCGCCCATCCCAAAGTGCCCCCAAAGGAAGGCTTTGGGTACAACTGAACTCCCCAGGGGAGCCTTTACGCAGCCCCACATGAAACTGGACCCTCCGTGTTCGCTCTTTACAGCAACCCTAAATATAACCCTAGCCAGCATGGCAGAAGACTGAAAACTCGGGCCACAGAAAACGTGCTACAAGCCCCATTCGCCCATCCAAAAGTGCCCCCAAAGGAAGGCTTTGGGTACAAGTGAACTCCCCAGGGGAGCCTTTATGCAGGCCCATACGCAACTGGACCCCCCGTGTTCGCTGTTTACAAGCAACCCTAAATATAGCCCTGGCCCGCCTGGCAGTCGACTGAAAACTCGGGCCCCAGAAAATGCGTTAAAAGCCTAATTCGCCCATCCAAAAGTGCCCCCAGAGGAAGGCTTTGGGTACAACTGAACTCCCCAGGGGAGCCTTTATGCAGGCCCATACGCAACTGGACCCCCCGAGTTCGCTGTTTACAAGCAACCCTAAATATAACCCTAGCCAGCATGGCAGAAAACTGAAAACTCGGGCCGCAGAAAAAGCGTTTCAAGCCCCATTCACCCATCCAGAAGTGCCCCCAAAGGAAGGCTTTGGGTACAAGTGAACTCCCCAGGGGAGCCTTTACGCAGCCCCACATGCAACTGGACCCTCCGTGTTCGCTCTTTCACAGCATCCCTAAATATAACCCTAGCCACCATGGCAGAAGACTGAAAACTCGGGCTCCAGAAAATGCGTTTCAAGCCCCATTCACCCATCCAGAAGTGCCCCCAAAGGAAGGCTTTGGGTACAACTGAACTCCCCAGGGGAGCCTTTACGCAGCCCCACATGCAACTGGACCCTCCTTGTTCACTGTTTACGAGCAACCCTAAATATACCCCTAGCCACCATGGCAGAAGACTGAAAACTCGGGCTCCAGAAAATGCGTTTCAAGCCCCATTCACCCATCCAGAAGTGCCCCCAGAGGAAGGCTTTGGGTACAACTGAACTCCCCAGGGGAGCCTTTATGCAGCCCCACATGCAACTGGACCCTCCGAGTTCGCTGTTTACAAGCAACCCTAAATATAACCCTAGCCAGCATGGCAGAAGACTGAAAACTCGGGCTCCAGAAAATGCGTTTCAAGCCCCTTTCGCCCATCCAGAAGTGCCCCCAAAGGAAGGCTTTGGGTACAACTGAACTCCCCAGGGGAGCCTATATGCAGCCCCACATGCAACTGGACCCTCCGGGTTCACTCTTTCACCGCAAGCCTAAATATAGCCCTGGCCCGCCTGGCAATCGACTGAAAACTCGGGCCCCCGAAAAACTGTTAAAAGCCTAATTCGCCCATCCAAAAGTGCCCCCAAAGGAAGGCTTTGGGTACATCTGAACTCCCCAGGGGAGCCTTTACGCAGCCCCACATGCAACTGGACCCTCCGTGTTCGCTCTTTACAGCAACCCTAAATATAACCCTAGCCAGCATGGCAGAAGACTGAAAACTCGAGCCACAGAAAAAGCGTTTCAAGCCCCTTTCGCCCATCCAGAAGTGCCCCCAATGGAAGGCTTTGGGTACAAGTGAACTCCCCAGGGGAGCCTTTATGCAGGCCCATACGCAACTGGACCCCCCGTGTTCGCTGTTTACAAGCAACCCTAAATATAACACTAGCCAGCATGGCAGAAAACTGAAAACTCGGGCCCCAGAAAAACTGTTAAAAGCCTAATTCGCCCATCCAAAAGTGCCCCCAGAGGAAGGCTTTGGGTACAACTGAACTCTCCAGGGGAGCCTTTACGCAGCCCCACATGCAACTGGACCCTCCTTGTTCACTGTTTACGAGCAACCCTAAATATACCCCTAGCCACCATGGCAGAAGACTGAAAACTCGGGCTCCAGAAAATGCATTTCAAGCCCCATTCACCCATCCAGAAGTGCCCCCAAAGGAAGGCTTTGGGTACAAGTGAACTCCCCAGGGGAGCCTTTATGCAGCCCCACATGCAACTGGACCCTCCGGGTTCACTCTTTCACCGCAAGCCTAAATATAGCCCTCGGCGCAATGGGAGAAGACTGAAAACTCGGGCTCCAGAAAATGCGTTTCAAGCCCCATTCACCCATCCAGAAGTGCCCCCAAAGGAAGGCTTTGGGTACAACTGAACTCCCCAGGGGAGCCTTTATGCAGCCCCACATGCAACTGGACCCTCCGGGTTCACTCTTTCACCGCAAGCCTAAATATAGCCCTAGCACGCCTGGCAGTCGACTGAAAGCTCGGGCCACAGAAAATGTGTTACGAGCCCCATTCGCCCATCCAAAAGTGCCCCCAAAGGAAGGCTTTGGGTACATCTGAACTCCCCAGGGGAGCCTTAACGCAGCCCCACATGCAACTGGACCCTCCGTGTTCGCTCTTTACAGCAACGCTAAATATAACCCTAGCCAGCATGGCAGAAGACTGAAAACTCGGGCCACAGAAAAAGCGTTTCAAGCCCCTTTCGCCCATCCAGAAGTGCCCCCAAAGGATGGCTTTGGGTACAAGTGAACTCCCCAGGGGAGCCTTTATGCAGCCCCACATGCAACTGGACCCTCCGTATTCGCTCTTTCACAGCAACCCTAAATATAACCCTGGCCCGCATGGCAGACGACTGAAAAATCGGTCCACAGAAAACGTGCTACAAGCCCCATTCGACCATCCAAAAGTGCCCCCAGAGGAAGGCTTTGGGTACAAGTGAACTCCCCAGGGGAGCCTTTACGCAGCCCCACATGCAACTGGACCCTCCGGGTTCACTCTTTCACCGCAAGCCTAAATATAGCCCTAGCACGCCTGGCAGTCGACTGAAAGTTCGGGCCACAGAAAATGTGTTACGAGCCCCATTCGCCCATCTAAAAGTGCCTCCAAAGGAAGGCTTTGGGTACATCTGAACTCCCCAGGGGAGCCTTTACGCAGCCCCACATGCAACGGGACCCTCCGTGTTCGCTCTTTACAGCAACCCTAAATATAACCCTAGCCAGCATGGCAGAAGACTGAAAACTCGGGCCACAGAAAACGTGCTACAAGCCCCATTCGACCATCCAAAAGTGCCCCCAGAGGAAGGCTTTGGGTACAAGTGAACTCCCCAGGGGAGCCTTTATGCAGCCCCACATGCAACTGGACCCTCCGAGTTCACTCTTTCACAGCAACTCTAAATATAGCCCTGGCCCGCCTGGCAGTCGACTGAAAACTCGGGCCCCATAAAATGCGTTAAAAGCCTAATTCGCCCATCCAAAAGTGCCCCCAGAGGAAGGCTTTGGGTACAACTGAACTCCCCAGGGGAGCCTTAACGCAGCCCCACATGCAACTGGACCCTCCGTATTCGGTCTTTCACAGCAACCCTAAAAATAGCCCTGGCCCGCCTGGCAGTCGACTGAAAACTCGGGCCCCAGAAAAACTGTTAAAAGCCTAATTCGCCCATCCAAAAGTGCCCCCAGAGGAAGGCTTTGGGTACAACTGAACTCTCCAGGGGAGCCTTTACGCAGCCCCACATGCAACTGGACCCTCCTTGTTCACTGTTTACGAGCAACCCTAAATATACCCCTAGCCACCATGGCAGAAGACTGAAAACTCGGGCTCCAGAAAATGCATTTCAAGCCCCATTCACCCATCCAGAAGTGCCCCCAAAGGAAGGCTTTGGGTACAACTGAACTCCCCAGGGGAGCCTTTATGCAGCCCCACATGCAACTGGACCCTCCGGGTTCACTCTTTACAGCAACGCTAAATATAACCCTAGCCAGCATGGCAGAAGACTGAAAACTCGGGCCACAGAAAAAGCGTTTCAAGCCCCTTTCGCCCATCCAGAAGTGCCCCCAAAGGAAGGCTTTGGGTACAAGTGAACTCCCCAGGGGAGCCTTTATGCAGCCCCACATGCAACTGGACCCTCCGTATTCGCTCTTTCAGAGCAACCCTAAATATAACCCTGGCCCGCATGGCAGACGACTGAAAAATCGGGCCACAGAAAACGTGCTACAAGCCCCATTTGACCATCCAAAAGTGCCCCCAAAGAAAGGCTTTGGGTACAAGTGAACTCCCCAGGGGAGCCTTTATGCAGCCCCACATGCAACTGGACCCTCCTTGTTCACTGTTTACGAGCAACCCTAAATATACCCCTAGCCACCATGGCAGTCGACTGAAAACTCGGGCCCCAGAAAATGCGTTAAAAGCCTAATTCGCCCATCCAAAAGTGCCCCCAGAGGAAGGCTTTGGGTACAAGTGAACTCCCCAGGGGAGCCTTTTTGCAGCCCCACATGCAACTGGACCCTCCGTCTTCGCTCTTTCACCGCAAGCCTAAATATAGCCCTAGCACGCCTGCCAGTCGACTGAAAGCTCGGGCCACAGAAAATGTGTTACGAGCCCCATTCGCCCATCCAAAAGTGACCCCAGAGGAAGGCTTTGGGTACAAGTGAACTCCCCAGGGGAGCCTTTATGCAGCCCCAGATGCAACTGGACCCTCCGGGTTCACTCTTTCACAGCAACCCTAAATATAGCCCTGGCCCGCTTGGCAGTCGACTGAAAACTCGGGCCCCAGAAAATGCGTTAAAAGCCTAATTCGCCCATCCAAAAGTGCCCCCAAAGGAAGGCTTTGGGTACATCTGAACTCCCCAGGGGAGCCTTAACGCAGCCCCACATGCAACTGGACCCTCCGTGTTCGCTCTTTACAGCAACGCTAAATATAACCCTAGCCAGCATGGCAGAAGACTGAAAACTCGGGCCACAGAAAACGTGCTACAAGCCCCATTCGACCATCCAAAAGTGCCCCCAGAGGAAGGCTTTGGGTACAACTGACCTCCCCAGGGGAGCCTTTATGCAGGCCCATACGCAACTGGACCCCCCGTGTTCGCTGTTTACAAGCAACCCTAAATATAACACTAGCCAGCATGGCAGAAAACTGAAAACTCGGGCCACAGAAAAAGCGTTTCAAGCCCCATTCACCCATCCAGAAGTGCCCCCAAAGGAAGGCTTTGGGTACAAGTGAACTCCCCAGGGGAGCCTTTATGCAGCCCCACATGCAACTGGACCCTCCTTGTTCACTGTTTACGAGCAACCCTAAATATACCCCTAGCCACCATGGCAGAAGACTGAAAACTCGGGCTCCAGAAAATGCGTTTCAAGCCCCATTCACCCATCCAGAAGTGCCCCCAAAGGAAGGCTTTGGGTACAACTGAACTCCCCAAGGGAGCCTTTATGCAGCCCCACATGCAACTGGACCCTCCGGGTTCACTCTTTCACAGCAACCCTAAATATAGCCCTGGCCCGCCTGGCAGTCGACTGAAAACTCGGGCCCCAGAAAATGCGTTAAAAGCCTAATTTGCCCATCCAAAAGTGCCCCCAGAGGAAGGCTTTGGGTACAACTGAACTCTCCAGGGGAGCCTTAACGCAGCCCCACATGCAACTGGACCCTCCGTATTCGCTCTTTCACAGCAACCCTAAATATAACCCTGGCCCGCATGGCAGACGACTGAAAAATCGGGCCACAGAAAACGTGCTACAAGCCCCATTTGACCATCCAAAAGTGCCCCCAAAGAAAGGCTTTGGGTACAAGTGAACTCCCCAGGGGAGCCTTTATGCAGCCCCACATGCAACTGGACCCTCCTTGTTCACTGTTTACGAGCAACCCTAAATATACCCCTAGCCACCATGGCAGTCGACTGAAAACTCGGGCCCCAGAAAATGCGTTAAAAGCCTAATTCGCCCATCCAAAAGTGCCCCCAGAGGAAGGCTTTGGGTACAAGTGAACTCCCCAGGGGAGCCTTTTTGCAGCCCCACATGCAACTGGACCCTCCGTCTTCGCTCTTTCACCGCAAGCCTAAATATAGCCCTAGCACGCCTGCCAGTCGACTGAAAGCTCGGGCCACAGAAAATGTGTTACGAGCCCCATTCGCCCATCCAAAAGTGACCCCAGAGGAAGGCTTTGGGTACAACTGAACTCCCCAGGGGAGCCTTTATGCAGCCCCAGATGCAACTGGACCCTCCGGGTTCACTCTTTCACAGCAACCCTAAATATAGCCCTGGCCCGCTTGGCAGTCGACTGAAAACTCGGGCCCCAGAAAATGCGTTAAAAGCCTAATTCGCCCATCCAAAAGTGCCCCCAAAAGAAGGCTTTGGGTACATCTGAACTCCCCAGGGGAGCCTTAACGCAGCCCCACATGCAACTGGACCCTCCGTGTTCGCTCTTTACAGCAACGCTAAATATAACCCTAGCCAGCATGGCAGAAGACTGAAAACTCGGGCCACAGAAAACGTGCTACAAGCCCCATTCGACCATCCAAAAGTGCCCCCAGAGGAAGGCTTTGGGTACAACTGACCTCCCCAGGGGAGCCTTTATGCAGGCCCATACGCAACTGGACCCCCCGTGTTCGCTGTTTACAAGCAACCCTAAATATAACACTAGCCAGCATGGCAGAAAACTGAAAACTCGGGCCACAGAAAAAGCGTTTCAAGCCCCATTCACCCATCCAGAAGTGCCCCCAAAGGAAGGCTTTGGGTACAAGTGAACTCCCCAGGGGAGCCTTTATGCAGCCCCACATGCAACTGGACCCTCCTTGTTCACTGTTTACGAGCAACCCTAAATATACCCCTAGCCACCATGGCAGAAGACTGAAAACTCGGGCTCCAGAAAATGCGTTTCAAGCCCCATTCACCCATCCAGAAGTGCCCCCAAAGGAAGGCTTTGGGTACAACTGAACTCCCCAAGGGAGCCTTTATGCAGCCCCACATGCAACTGGACCCTCCGGGTTCACTCTTTCACAGCAACCCTAAATATAGCCCTGGCCCGCCTGGCAGTCGACTGAAAACTCGGGCCCCAGAAAATGCGTTAAAAGCCTAATTCGCCCATCCAAAAGTGCCCCCAGAGGAAGGCTTTGGGTACAACTGAACTCTCCAGGGGAGCCTTAACGCAGCCCCACATGCAACTGGACCCTCCGTATTCGCTCTTTCACAGCAACCCTAAATATAACCCTGGCCCGCACGGCAGAAGACTGAAAACTCGGGCTCCAGAAAATGCATTTCAAGCCCCATTCACCCATCCAGAAGTGCCCCCAAAGGAAGGCTTTGGGTACAACTGAACTCCCCAGGGGAGCCTTTATGCAGCCCCACATGCAACTGGACCCTCCGGGTTCACTCTTTCACCGCAAGCCTAAATATAGCCCTAGCCACCATGGCAGAAGACTGAAAACTCGGGCTCCAGAAAATGCGTTTCAAGCCCCATTCACCCATCCAGAAGTGCCCCCAAAGGAAGGCTTTGGGTACAACTGAACTCCCCAGGGGAGCCTTTATGCAGCCCCACATGCAACTGGACCCTCCGGGTTCACTCTTTCACCGCAAGCCTAATATAGCCCTAGCACGCCTGGCAGTCGACTGAAAGCTCGGGCCACAGAAAATGTGTTACGAGCCCCATTCGCCCATCTAAAAGTGCCTCCAAAGGAAGGCTTTGGGTACATCTGAACTCCCCAGGGGAGCCTTTACGCAGCCCCACATGCAACTGGTCCCTCCGGGTTCACTCTTTCACAGCAACCCTAAATATAGCCCTGGCCCGCCTGGCAGTCGACTGAAAACTCGGGCCCCAGAAAATGCGTTAAAAGCCTAATTCGCCCATCCAAAAGTGCCCCCAGAGGAAGGCTTTGGGTACAACTGAACTCCCCAGGGGAGCCTTAACGCAGCCCCACATGCAACTGGACCCTCCGTATTCGCTCTTTCACAGCAACCCTAAATATAGCCCTGGCCCGCCTGGCAGTCGACTGAAAACTCGGGCCCCAGAAAAACTGTTAAAAGCCTAATTCGCCCATCCAAAAGTGCCCCAAGAGGAAGGCTTTGGGTACAACTGAACTCCCCAGGGGAGCCTTTACGCAGCCCCACATGCAACTGGACCCTCCGGGTTCACTCTTTCACCGCAAGCCTAAATATAGCCCTAGCACGCCTGGCAGTCGACTGAAAGCTCGGGCCACAGAAAATGTGTTACGAGCCCCATTTGCCCATCCAAAAGTGCCCCCAAAGGAAGGCTTTGGGTACATCTGAACTCCCCAGGGGAGCCTTAACGCAGCCCCACATGCAACTGGACCCTCCGTGTTCGCTCTTTACAGCAACGCTAAATATAACCCTAGCCAGCATGGCAGAAGACTGAAAACTCGGGCCACAGAAAAAGCGTTTCAAGCCCCTTTCGCCCATCCAGAAGTGCCCCCAAAGGAAGGCTTTGTGTACAAGTGAACTCCCCAGGGGAGCCTTTATGCAGCCCCACATGCAACTGGACCCTCCGTATTCGCTCTTTCACAGCAACCCTAAATATAACCCTGGCCCGCATGGCAGACGACTGAAAAATCGGTCCACAGAAAACGTGCTACAAGCCCCATTTGACCATCCAAAAGTGCCCCCAAAGGAAGGCTTTGGGTACAACTGACCTCCCCAGGGGAGCCTTTATGCAGGCCCATACGCAACTGGACCCCCCGTGTTCGCTGTTTACAAGCAACCCTAAATATAACACTAGCCAGCATGGCAGAAAACTGAAAACTCGGGCCACAGAAAAAGCGTTTCAAGCCCCATTCACCCATCCAGAAGTGCCCCCAAAGGAAGGCTTTGGGTACAAGTGAACTCCCCAGGGGAGCCTTTATGCAGCCCCACATGCAACTGGACCCTCCTTGTTCACTGTTTACGAGCAACCCTAAATATACCCCTAGCCACCATGGCAGAAGACTGAAAACTCGGGCTCCAGAAAATGCGTTTCAAGCCCCATTCACCCATCCAGAAGTGCCCCAAAGGAAGGCTTTGGGTACAACTGAACTCCCCAGGGGAGCCTTTATGCAGCCCCACATGCAACTGGACCCTCCGGGTTCACTCTTTCTCAGCAACCCTAAATATAGCCCTGGCCCGCCTGGCAGTCGACTGAAAACTCGGGCCCCAGAAAATGCGTTAAAAGCCTAATTCGCCCATCCAAAATTGCCCCCAGAGGAAGGCTTTGGGTACAACTGAACTCTCCAGGGGAGCCTTTACGCAGCCCCACATGCAACTGGACCCTCCTTGTTCACTGTTTACGAGCAACCCTAAATATACCCCTAGCCACCATGGCAGAAGACTGAAAACTCGGGCTCCAGAAAATGCATTTCAAGCCCCATTCACCCATCCAGAAGTGCCTCCAAAGGAAGGCTTTGGGTACAACTGAACTCCCCAGGGGAGCCTTTATGCAGCCCCACATGCAACTGGACCCTCCGGGTTCACTCTTTCACCGCAAGCCTAAATATAGCCCTAGCCACCATGGCAGAAGACTGAAAACTCGGGCTCCAGAAAATGCGTTTCAAGCCCCATTCACCCATCCAGAAGTGCCCCCAAAGGAAGGCTTTGGGTACAGCTGAACTCCCCAGGGGAGCCTTTATGCAGCCCCACATGCAACTGGACCCTCCGGGTTCACTCTTTCACCGCAAGCCTAAATATAGCCCTAGCACGCCTGGCAGTCGACTGAAAGCTCGGGCCACAGAAAATGTGTTACGAGCCCCATTCGCCCATCTAAAAGTGCCTCCAAAGGAAGGCTTTGGGTACATCTGAACTCCCCAGGGGAGCCTTTACGCAGCCCCACATGCAACTGGTCTCTCCGGGTTCACTCTTTCACAGCAACCCTAAATATAGCCCTGGCCCGCCTGGCAGTCGACTGAAAACTCGGGCCCCAGAAAATGCGTTAAAAGCCTAATTCGCCCATCCAAAAGTGCCCCCAGAGGAAGTCTTTGGGTACAAGTGAACTCCCCAGGGGAGCCTTAACGCAGCCCCACATGCAACTGGACCCTCCGTATTCGCTCTTTCACAGCAACCCTAAATATAGGCCTGGCCCGCCTGGCAGTCGACTGAAAACTCGGGCCCCAGAAAAACTGTTAAAAGCCTAATTCGCCCATCCAAAAGTGCCCCCAGAGGAAGGCTTTGTGTACAACTGAACTCCCCAGGGGAGCCTTTATGCAGCCCCACATGCAACTGGACCCTCCGGGTTCACTCTTTCACCGCAAGCCTAAATATAGCCCTAGCACGCCTGGCAGTCGACTGAAAGCTCGGGCCACAGAAAATGTGTTACGAGCCCCATTCGCCCATCCAAAAGTGCCCCCAAAGGAAGGCTTTGGGTACAACTGACCTCCCCAGGGGAGCCTTTATGCAGGCCCATACGCAACTGGACCCTCCGTGTTCGCTGTTTACAAGCAACCCTAAATATAACACTAGCCAGCATGGCAGAAAACTGAAAACTCGGGCCACAGAAAAAGCGTTTCAAGCCCCATTCACCCATCCAGAAGTGCCCCCAAAGGAAGGCTTTGGGTACAAGTGAACTCCCCAGGGGAGCCTTTATGCAGCCCCACATGCAACTGGACCCTCCTTGTTCACTGTTTACGAGCAACCCTAAATATACCCCTAGCCACCATGGCAGAAGACTGAAAACTCGGGCTCCAGAAAATGCGTTTCAAGCCCCATTCACCCATCCAGAAGTGCCCCCAAAGGAAGGCTTTGGGTACAACTGAACTCCCCAGGGGAGCCTTTATGCAGCCCCACATGCAACTGGACCCTCCGGGTTCACTCTTTCACCGCAAGCCTCAATATAGCCCTCGGCGCAATGGGAGAAGACTGAAAAAGCGGGCCTCAGAAAACGCATTGCGATTCCCCTTGGACCATCCAAAAGTGCCCCCAAAGGAAGGCTTTGGGTACAACTGGACTCCCCAGGGGAGCCTTAACGCAGCCCCACATGCAACTGGACCCTCCGTATTCGCTCTTTCACAGCAACCCTAAATATAGCCCTGGCCAGCATGGCAGAAGACTGAAAACTCGGGCCACAGAAAAAGCGTTTCAAGCCCCATTCACCCATCCAGAAGTGCCCCCAAAGGAAGGCTTTGGGTACAAGTGAACTCCCCAGGGGAGCCTTTATGCAGGCCCATACGCAACTGGACCCCCCGTGTTCCCTGTTTACAAGCAACCCTAAATATAACACTAGCCAGCATGGTAGAAAACTGAAACTTCGGGCCACAGAAAAACTGTTAAAAGCCTAATTCGCCCATCCAAAAGTGCCCCCAGAGGAAGGCTTTGGGTACAACTGAACTCCCCAGGGGAGCCTTTATGCAGCCCCACATGCAACTGGACCCTCCGGGTTCACTCTTTCACAGCAACCCTAAATATAGCCCTGGCCCGCCTGGCAGTCGACTGAAAACTCGGGCCCCAGAAAATGCGTTAAAAGCCTAATTCGCCCATCCAAAAGTGCCCCCAGAGGAAGGCTTTGGGTACAACTGAACTCCCCAGGGGAGCCTTAACGCAGCCCCACATGCAACTGGACCCTCCGTATTCGCTCTTTCACAGCAACCCTAAATATAACCCTGGCCCGCACGGCAGACGACTGAAAACTCGGGCCCCAGAAAATGCGTTAAAAGCCTAATTCGCCCATCTAAAAGTGCCCCCAAAGGAAGGCTTTGGGTACATCTGAACTCCCCAGGGGAGCCTTTACGCAGCCCCACATGCAACTGGACCCTCCTTGTTCACTGTTTACAAGCAACCCTAAATATAACCCTAGCCAGCATGGCAGAAAACTGAAAACTCGGGCCACAGAAAAAGCGTTTCAAGCCCCATTCACCCATCCAGAAGTGCCCCCAAAGGAAGGCTTTGGGTACAAGTGAACTCCCCAGGGGAGCCTTTACGCAGCCCCACATGCAACTGGACCCTCCTTGTTCACTGTTTACGAGCAACCCTAAATATACCCCTAGCCACCATGGCAGAAGACTGAAAACTCGGGCTCCAGAAAATGCGTTTCAAGCCCCATTCACCCATCCAGAAGTGCCCCCAAAGGAAGGCTTTGGGTACAAGTGAACTCCCCAGGGGAGCCTTTATGCAGCCCCACATGCAACTGGACCCTCCGGGTTCAGTCTTTCTCAGCAACCCTAAATATAGCCCTGGCCCGCCTGGCAGTCGACTGAAAGCTCGGGCCACAGAAAATGTGTTACGAGCCCCATTCGCCCATCCAAAAGTGCCCCCAAAAGAAGGCTTTGGGTACAACTGAACTCCCCAGGGGAGCCTTTATGCAGCCCCACATGCAACTGGACCCTCCGGGTTCACTCTTTCACCGCAAGACTAAATATAGCCCTAGCACGCCTGGCAGTCGACTGAAAGCTCGGGCCACAGAAAATGTGTTAGGAGCCCCATTCGCCCATCCAAAAGTGCCCCCAAAGGAAGGCTTTGGGTACATCTGAACTCCCCAGGGGAGCCTTTACACAGCCCCACATGCAACTGGACCCTCCGTGTTCGCTCTTTACAGAAACCCTAAATATAACCCTAGCCAGCATGGCAGAAGACTGAAAACTCGGGCCACAGAAAAAGCGTTTCAAGCCCCTTTCGCCCATCCAGAAGTGCCCCCAAAGGAAGGCTTTGGGTACAAGTGAACTCCCCAGGGGAGCCTTTATGCAGCCCCACATGCAACTGGACCCTCCGTATTCGCTCTTTCACAGCAACCCTAAATATAGCCCTGGCCTGCATGGCAGACGACTGAAAATTCGGGCCCCAGAAAACATGCTACAAGCCTCATTCGACCATCCAAAAGTGCCCCCAAAGGAAGGCTTTGGGTACAACTGAACTCCCCAGGGGAGCCTTTATGCAGGCCCATACGCAACTGGACCCCCTGTGTTCGCTGTTTACAAGCAACCCTAAATATAACACTAGCCAGCATGGTAGAAAAGTGAAACTTCGGGCCACAGAAAAACTGTTAAAAGCCTAATTCGCCCATCCAAAAGTGCCCCCAAAGGAAGGCTTTGGGTACAACTGAACTCCCCAGGGGAGCCTTTATGCAGCCCCACATGCAACTGGACCCTCCGGGTTCACTCTTTCACAGCAACCCTAAATATAGCCCTGGCCCGCCTGGCAGTCGACTGAAAACTCGGGCCCCAGAAAATGCGTTAAAAGCCTAATTCGCCCATCCAAAAGTGCCCCCAGAGGAAGGCTTTGGGTACAACTGAACTCCCCAGGGGAGCCTTAACGCAGCCCCACATGCAACTGGACCCTCCGTATTCGCTCTTTCACAGCAACCCTAAATATAACCCTGGCCCGCACGGCAGACGACTGAAAACTCGGGCCCCAGAACATGCGTTAAAAGCCTAATTCGCCCATCCAAAAGTGCCCCCAAAGGAAGGCTTTGGGTACATCTGAACTCCCCAGGGGAGCCTTTACGCAGCCCCACATGCAACTGGACCCTCCTTGTTCACTGTTTACAAGCAACCCTAAATATAACCCTAGCCAGCATGGCAGAAGACTGAAAACTCGGGCCACAGAAAAAGCGTTTCAAGCCCCTTTCGCCCATCCAGAAGTGCCCCCAAAGGAAGGCTTTGGGTACAAGTGAACTCCCCAGGGGAGCCTTTATGCAGCCCCACATGCAACTGGACCCTCCGTATTCGCTCTTTCACAGCAACCCTAAATATAACCCTGGCCCGCATGGCAGACGACTGAAAAATCGGTCCACAGAAAACGTGCTACAAGGCCCATTTGACCATCCAAAAGTGCCCCCAAAGGAAGGCTTTGGGTACAACTGAACTCCCCAGGGGAGCCTTTATGCAGGCCCATACGCAACTGGACCCCCCGTGTTCGCTGTTTACAAGCAACCCTAAATATAACACTAGCCAGCATGGCAGAAAACTGAAAACTCGGGCCACAGAAAAAGCGTTTCAAGCCCCATTCACCCATCCAGAAGTGCCCCCAAAGGAAGGCTTTGGGTACATCTGAACTCCCCAGGGGAGCCTTTACGCAGCCCCACATGCAACTGGACCCTCCTTGTTCACTGTTTACGAGCAACCCTAAATATACCCCTAGCCACCATGGCAGAAGACTGAAAACTCGGGCTCCAGAAAATGCGTTTCAAGCCCCATTCACCCATCCAGAAGTGCCCCCAAAGGAAGGCTTTGGGTACAAGTGAACTCCCCAGGGGAGCCTTTATGCAGCCCCACATGCAACTGAACCCTCCGGGTTCACTCTTTCACCGCAAGCCTAAATATAGCCCTGGCCTGCATGGCAGACGACTGAAAAATCGGGCCCCAGAAAACATGCTACAAGCCTCATTCGACCATCCAAAAGTGCCCCCAAAGGAAGGCTTTGGGTACAACTGAACTCCCCAGGGGAGCCTTTATGCAGGCCCATACGCAACTGGACCCCCCGTGTTCGCTGTTTACAAGCAACCCTAAATATAACACTAGCCAGCATGGTAGAAAACTGAAACTTCGGGCCACAGAAAAACTGTTAAAAGCCTAATTCGCCCATCCAAAAGTGCCCCCAGAGGAAGGCTTTGGGTACAACTGAACTCCCCAGGGGAGCCTTAACGCAGCCCCACATGCAACTGGACCCTCCGTGTTCGCTCTTTACAGCAACGCTAAATATAACCCTGGCCCGCATGGCAGACGACTGAAAAATCGGTCCACAGAAAACGTGCTACAAGCCCCATTTGACCATCCAAAAGTGCCCCCAAAGGAAGGCTTTGGGTACAACTGAACTCCCCAGGGGAGCCTTTATGCAGGCCCATACGCAACTGGACCCCCCGTGTTCGCTGTTTACAAGCAACCCTAAATATAACACTAGCCAGCATGGCAGAAAACTGAAAACTCGGGCCACAGAAAAAGCGTTTCAAGCCCCATTCACCCATCCAGAAGTGCCCCCAAAGGAAGGCTTTGGGTACATCTGAACTCCCCAGGGGAGCCTTTACGCAGCCCCACATGCAACTGGACCCTCCTTGTTCACTGTTTACGAGCAACCCTAAATATACCCCTAGCCACCATGGCAGAAGACTGAAAACTCGGGCTCCAGAAAATGCGTTTCAAGCCCCATTCACCCATCCAGAAGTGCCCCCAAAGGAAGGCTTTGGGTACAAGTGAACTCCCCAGGGGAGCCTTTATGCAGCCCCACATGCAACTGAACCCTCCGGGTTCACTCTTTCACCGCAAGCCTAAATATAGCCCTAGCACGCCTGGCAGTCGACTGAAAGCTCGGGCCACAGAAAATGTGTTACGAGCCCCATTCGCCCATCCAAAAGTGCCCCCAAAAGAAGGCTTTGGGTACAACTGAACTCCCCAGGGGAGCCTTTATGCAGCCCCACATGCAACTGGACCCTCCGGGTTCACTCTTTCACCGCAAGCCTAAATATAGCCCTAGCACGCCTGGCAGTCGACTGAAAGCTCGGGCCACAGAAAATGTGTTAGGAGCCCCATTCGCCCATCCAAAAGTGCCCCCAAAGGAAGGCTTTGGGTACATCTGAACTCCCCAGGGGAGCCTTTACACAGCCCCACATGCAACTGGACCCTCTGTGTTCGCTCTTTACAGAAACCCTAAATATAACCCTAGCCAGCATGGCAGAAGACTGAAAACTCGGGCCACAGAAAAAGCGTTTCAAGCCCCTTTCGCCCATCCAGAAGTGCCCCCAAAGGAAGGCTTTGGGTACAAGTGAACTCCCCAGGGGAGCCTTTATGCAGGCCCATACGCAACTGGACCCCCCGTGTTCGCTGTTTACAAGCAACCCTAAATAAAACCCTAGCCAGCATGGCAGAAAACAGAAAACTCGGGCCACAGAAAAAGCGTTTCAAGCCCCATTCACCCATACAGAAGTGCCTCCAAAAAAAGGCTTTGGATACAACTGAACTCTCCAGGGGAGCCTTTATGCAGCCCCACATGCAACTGGACCCTCCGTATTCGCTCTTTCACAGCAACCCTAAATATAACCCTGGCCCGCATGGCAGACGACTTAAAAATCGGTCCACAGAAAACGTGCTACAAGCCCCATTTGACCATCCAAAAGTGCCCCCAAAGGAAGGCTTTGGGTACAACTGAACTCCCCAGGGGAGCCTTTATGCAGGCCCATACGCAACTGGACCCCCCGTGTTCGCTGTTTACAAGCAGCCCTAAATATAACACTAGCCAGCATGGCAGAAAACTGAAAACTCGGGCCACAGAAAAAGCGTTTCAAGCCCCATTCACCCATCCAGAAGTGCCCCCAAAGGAAGGCTTTGGGTACATCTGAACTCCCCAGGGGAGCCTTTACGCAGCCCCACATGCAACTGGACCCTCCTTGTTCACTGTTTACGAGCAACCCTAAATATAACCCTAGCCAGCATGGCAGAAGACTGAAAACTCGGGCTCCAGAAAATGCGTTTCAAGCCCCATTCACCCATCCAGAAGTGCCCCCAAAGGAAGGCTTTGGGTACAAGTGAACTCCCCAGGGGAGCCTTTATGCAGCCCCACATGCAACTGGACCATCCGGGTTCACTCTTTCACAGCAACCCTAAATATAGCCCTGGCCCGCCTGGCAGTCGACTGAAAACTCAGGCCCCAGAAAATGCATTAAAAGCCTAATTCGCCCATCCAAAAGTGCCCCCAAAGGAAGGCTTTGGGTACAACTGAACTCCCCAGGGGAGCCTTTATGCAGCCCCACATGCAACTGGACCCTCCGGGTTCACTCTTTCACCGCAAGCCTAAATATAACCCTAGCCAGCATGGCAGAAGACTGAAAAATTGGGCCCTAGAAAACGTGATACAAGCCCCATTCGCCCATCCAAAAGTGCCCCCAAAGGAAGGCTTTGGGTACAAGTGAACTCCCCAGGGGAGCCTTTATGCAGGCCCACATGAAACTGGACCCCCCGTGTTCGCTCTTTACAAGCAACCCTAAATAAAACCCTAGCCAGCATGGCAGAAAACAGAAAACTCGGGCCACAGAAAAAGCATTTCAAGCCCCATTCACCCATCCAGAAGTGCCTCCAAAGGAAGGCTTTGGATACAACTGAACTCTCCAGGGGAGCCTTTATGCAGCCCCACATGCAACTGGACCCTCCGGGTTCACTCTTTCACAGCAACCCTAAATATAGCCCTGGCCCGCCTGGCAGTCGACTGAAAACTCGGGCCGCAGAAAATGCGTTAAAAGCCTAATTCGCCCATCCAAAAGTGCCCCCAGAGGAAGGCTTTGGGTACAACTGAACTCCCCAGGGGAGCTTTTATGCAGCCCCACATGCAACTGGACCCTCCGTATTCGCTCTTTCACAGCAACCCTAAATATAGCCCTGGCCCGCCTGGCAGAAAACTGAAAACTCGGGCCACAGAAAAAGCGTTTCAAGCCCCATTCACCCATCCAAAAGTGCCCCCAGAGGAAGGCTTTGGGTACATCTGAACTCTCCAGGGGAGCATTTACGCAGCCCCACATGCAACTGGACCCTCCTTGTTCACTGTTTACGAGCAACCCTAAATATACCCCTAGCCACCATGGCAGAAGACTGAAAACTCGGGCTCCAGAAAATGCGTTTCAAGCCCCATTCACCCATCCAGAAGTGCCCCCAAAGGAAGGCTTTGGGTACAACTGAACTCCCCAGGGGAGCCTTTATGCAGCCCCACATGCAACTGGACCCTCCGGGTTCACTCTTTCACCGCAAGCCTAAATATAGCCCTAGCACGCCTGGCAGTCGACTGAAAGCTCGGGCCACAGAAAATGTGTTACGAGCCCCATTCGCCCATCCAAAAGTGCCCCCAAAGGAAGGCTTTGGGTACAAGTGAACTCCCCAGGGGAGCCTTTATGCAGCCCCACATGCAACTGGACCCTCCGTGTTCGCTCTTTACAGCAACGCTAAATATAACCCTAGCCAGCATGGCAGAAGACTGAAAACTCGGGCCACAGAAAAAGCGTTTCAAGCCCCTTTCGCCCATCCAGAAGTGCCCCCAAAGGAAGGCTTTGGGTACAAGTGAACTCCCCAGGGGAGCCTTTATGCAGCCCCACATGCAACTGGACCCTCCGGGTTCACTCTTTCACAGCAACCCTAAATATAGCCCTGGCCCGCCTGGCAGTCGACTGAAAACTCGGGCCCCAGAAAATGCGTTAAAAGCCTAATTCGCCCATCCAAAAGTGCCCCCAGAGGAAGGCTTTGGGTACAACTGGACTCCCCAGGGGAGCCTTAACGCAGCCCCACATGCAACTGGACCCTCCGCATTCGCTCTTTCACAGCAACCCTAAATATAGCCCTGGCCCGCCTGGCAGTCGACTGAAAACTCGGGCCCCAGAAAACGCGTTTAAAGCCTAATTCGCCCATCCAAAAGTGCCCCCAGAGGAAGGCTTTGGGTACAAGTGAACTCCCCAGGGGAGCCTTTACGCAGCCCCACATGCAACTGGACCCTCCTTGTTCACTGTTTACGAGCAACCCTAAATATACCCCTAGCCACCATGGCAGAAGACTGAAAACTCGGGCTCCAGAAGATGCGTTTCAAGCCCCATTCGCCCATCCAGAAGTGCCCCCAAAGGAAGGCTTTGGGTACATCTGAACTCCCCAGGGGAGCCTTTACGCAGCCCCACATGGAACTGGACCCTCCGTGTTCGCTCTTTACAGCAACCCTAAATATAACCCTAGCCACCATGGCAGAAGACTGAAAACTCGGGCCACAGAAAACGTGCTACAAGCCCCATTCGACCATTCAAAAGTGCCCCCAAAGGAAGGCTTTGGGTACAAGTGAACTCCCCAGGGGAGCCTTTACGCAGCCCCACATGCAGCTGGACCCTCCGTATTCGCTCCTTACAGCAACCCTAAATATAACCCTAGCCACCATGGCAGAAGACTGAAAGCTCAGGCCACAAAAAATGTGTTACGAGCCCCATTCGCCCATCCAAAAGTGCCCCCAAAGGAAGGCTTTGGGTACATCTGAACTCCCCAGGGGAGCCTTTACGCAGCCCCACATGCAACTGGACCCTCCGTATTCGCTCCTTACAGCAACCCTAAAGATAACCCTAGCCAGCATGGCAGAAGACTGAAAACTCGGGCTCCAGAAAATGCGTTTCAAGCCCCATTCACCCATCCAGAAGTGCCCCCAAAGGAAGGCTTTGGGTACAACTGAACTCCCCAGGGGAGCCTTTATGCAGCCCCACATACAACTGGACCCTCCGTATTCGCTCTTTCACCGCAAGCCTAAATATAGCCCTCGGCGCAATGTGAGAAGACTGAAAAAGCGGGCCTCAGAAAACGCATTGCGATTCCCCTTGGACCATCCAAAAGTGCCCCCAAAGGAATACTTTGGGTACAACTGGACTCCCCAGGGGAGCCTTAACGCAGCCCCACATGCAACTGGACCCTCCGTATTCGCACTTTCACAGCAACCCTAAATATAGCCCTGGCGCGCCTGGCAGTCGACTGAAAACTCGGGCCCCAGAAAAACTGTTAAAAGCCTAATTCGCCCATCCAAAAGTGCCCCAGAGGAAGGCTTTGGGTACAACTGAACTCCCCAGGGGAGCCTTAACGCAGCCCCACATGCAACTGGACCCTCCTTGTTCACTCTTTCACCGCAAGCCTAAATATAGCCCTAGCACGCCTGGCAGTCGACTGAAAGCTCGGGCCACAGAAAATATGTTACAAGCCCCATTCGCCCATCCAAAAGTGCCCCCAAAGGAAGGCTTTGGGTACATCTGAACTCCCCAGGGGAGCCTTTACACAGCCCCACATGCAACTGGACCCTCCGTGTTCGCTCTTTACAGCAACCCTAAATATAACCCTAGCCAGCATGGCAGAAGACTGAAAACTCGGGCCACAGAAAAAGCGTTTCAAGCCCCTTTCGCCCATCCAGAAGTGCCCCCAAAGGAAGGCTTTGGGTACAAGTGAACTCCCCAGGGGAGCCTTTATGCAGCCCCACATGCAACTGGACCCTCCGTATTCGCTCTTTCACAGCAACCCTAAATATAACCCTGGCCCGCATGGCAGACAGCTGAAAAATCGAGCCCCAGAAAACGTGCTACAAGCCCCATTCGACCATCCAAAAGTGCCCCCAAAGGAAGGCTTTGGGTACAAGTGAACTCCCCAGGGGAGCCTTTATGCAGGCCCATACGCAACTGGACCCCCCGTGTTCGCTGTTTACAAGCATCCCTAAATAAAACCCTAGCCAGCATGGCAGAAAACAGAAAACTCGGGCCACAGAAAAAGCGTTTCAAGCCCCATTCACCCACCCAGAAGTGCCCCCAGAGGAAGGCTTTGGATACAACTGAACTCCCCAGGGGAGCCTTTATGCAGCCCCACATGCAACTGGACCCTCCGGGTTCAGTCTTTCTCAGCAACCCTAAATATAGCCCTGGCCCGCCTGGCAGTCGACTGAAAACTCGGGCCCCAGAAAATGCGTTAAAAGCCTAATTCGCCCATCCAAAAGTGCCCCCAAAGGAAGGCTTTGGGTACATCTGAACTCCCCAGGGGAGCCTTTACGCAGCCCCACATGCAACTGGACCCTCCGTATTCGCTCCTTACAGCAACCCTAAAGATAACCCTAGCCAGCATGGCAGAAGACTGAAAACTCGGGCTCCAGAAAATGCGTTTCAAGCCCCATTCACCCATCCAGAAGTGCCCCCAAAGGAAGGCTTTGGGTACAACTGAACTCCCCAGGGGAGCCTTTATGCAGCCCCACATACAACTGGACCCTCTGTATTCGCTCTTTCACCGCAAGCCTAAATATAGCCCTCGGCGCAATGTGAGAAGACTGAAAAAGCGGGCCTCAGAAAACGCATTGCGATTCCCCTTGGACCATCCAAAAGTGCCCCCAAAGGAATACTTTGGGTACAACTGGACTCCCCAGGGGAGCCTTAACGCAGCCCCACATGCAACTGGACCCTCCGTATTCGCTCTTTCACAGCAACCCTAAATATAGCCCTGGCGCGCCTGGCAGTCGACTGAAAACTCGGGCCCCAGAAAAACTGTTAAAAGCCTAATTCGCCCATCCAAAAGTGCCCCAGAGGAAGGCTTTGGGTACAACTGAACTCCCCAGGGGAGCCTTAACGCAGCCCCACATGCAACTGGACCCTCCTTGTTCACTCTTTCACCGCAAGCCTAAATATAGCCCTAGCACGCCTGGCAGTCGACTGAAAGCTCGGGCCACAGAAAATATGTTACAAGCCCCATTCGCCCATCCAAAAGTGCCCCCAAAGGAAGGCTTTGGGTACATGTGAACTCCCCAGGGGAGCCTTTACACAGCCCCACATGCAACTGGACCCTCCGTGTTCGCTCTTTACAGCAACCCTAAATATAACCCTAGCCAGCATGGCAGAAGACTGAAAACTCGAGCCACAGAAAAAGCGTTTCAAGCCCCTTTCGCCCATCCAGAAGTGCCCCCAAAGGAAGGCTTTGGGTACAACTGAACTCCCCAGGGGAGCCTTTATGCAGCCCCACATGCAACTGGACCCTCCGTATTCGCTCTTTCACAGCAACCCTAAATATAACCCTGGCCCGCATGGCAGACAGCTGAAAAATCGAGCCCCAGAAAACGTGCTACAAGCCCCATTCGACCATCCAAAAGTGCCCCCAAAGGAAGGCTTTGGGTACAAGTGAACTCCCCAGGGGAGCCTTTATGCAGGCCCATACGCAACTGGACCCCCCGTGTTCGCTGTTTACAAGCATCCCTAAATAAAACCCTAGCCAGCATGGCAGAAAACAGAAAACTCGGGCCACAGAAAAAGCGTTTCAAGCCCCATTCACCCACCCAGAAGTGCCCCCAGAGGAAGGCTTTGGATACAACTGAACTCCCCAGGGGAGCCTTTATGCAGCCCCACATGCAACTGGACCCTCCGGGTTCACTCTTTCACAGCAACCCTAAATATAGCCCTGGCCCGCCTGGCAGTCGACTGAAAACTCGGGCCCCAGAAAATGCGTTAAAAGCCTAATTCGCCCATCCAAAAGTGCCCCCAGAGGAAGGCTTTGGGTACAACTGGACTCCCCAGGGGAGCCTTAACGCAGCCCCACATGCAACTGGACCCTCCGTATTCGCTCTTTCACAGCAACCCTAAATATAGCCCTGGCCCGCCTGGCAGTCGACTGAAAACTCGGGCCCCAGAAAACGCGTTTAAAGCCTAATTCGCCCATCCAAAAGTGCCCCCAGAGGAAGGCTTTGGGTACAAGTGAACTCCCCAGGGGAGCCTTTACGCAGCCCCACATGCAACTGGACCCTCCTTGTTCACTGTTTACGAGCAACCCTAAATATACCCCTAGCCACCATGGCAGAAGACTGAAAACTCGGGCTCCAGAAGATGCGTTTCAAGCCCCATTCGCCCATCCAGAAGTGCCCCCAAAGGAAGGCTTTGGGTACATCTGAACTCCCCAGGGGAGCCTTTACGCAGCCCCACATGGAACTGGACCCTCCGTGTTCGCTCTTTACAGCAACCCTAAATAAAACCCTAGCCACCATGGCAGAAGACTGAAAACTCGGGCCACAGAAAACGTGCTACAAGCCCCATTCGACCATTCAAAAGTGCCCCCAAAGGAAGGCTTTGGGTACAACTGAACTCCCCAGGGGAGCCTTTACGCAGCCCCACATGCAGCTGGACCCTCCGTATTCGCTCCTTACAGCAACCCTAAATATAACCCTAGCCACCATGGCAGAAGACTGAAAGCTCGGGCCACAAAAAATGTGTTACGAGCCCCATTCGCCCATCCAAAAGTGCCCCCAAAGGAAGGCTTTGGGTACATCTGAACTCCCCAGGGGAGCCTTTACGCAGCCCCACATGCAACTGGACCCTCCGTATTCGATCCTTACAGCAACCCTAAATATAACCCTAGCCAGCATGGCAGAAGACTGAAAACTCGGGCTCCAGAAAATGCGTTTCAAGCCCCATTCACCCATCCAGAAGTGCCCCCAAAGGAAGGCTTTGGGTACAGCTGAACTCCCCAGGGGAGCCTTTATGCAGCCCCACATGCAACTGGACCCTCCGTATTCGCTCTTTCACCGCAAGCCTAAATATAGCCCTCGGCGCAATGTGAGAAGACTGAAAAAGCGGGCCTCAGAAAACGCATTGCGATTCCCCTTGGACCATCCAACAGTGCCCCCAAAGGAAGGCTTTGGGTACAACTGGACTCCCCAGGGGAGCCTTTACGCAGCCCCACATGCAACTGGACCCTCCGTATTCGCTCTTTCACAGCAACCCTAAATATAGCCCTGGCGCGCCTGGCAGTCGACTGAAAACTCGGGCCCCAGAAAAACTGTTAAAAGCCTAATTCGTCCATCCAAAAGTGCCGCAGAGGAAGGCTTTGGGTACAACTGAACTCCCCAGGGGAGCCTTTACGCAGCCCCACATGCAACTGGACCCTCCGTGTTCGCTCTTTACAGCAACCCTAAATATAACCCTAGCCAGCATGGCAGAAGACTGAAAATTCGGGCCACAGAAAAAGCGTTTCAAGCCCCATTCACCCATCCAGAAGTGCCCCCAAAGGAAGGCTTTGGGTACAACTGAACTCCCCAGGGGAGCCTTTATGCAGCCCCACATGCAACTGGACCCTCCGGGTTCACTCTTTCACAGCAACCCTAAATATAGCCCTGGCCCGCCTGGCAGTCGACTGAAAGCTCGGGCCACAGAAAATGAGTTACGAGCCCCATTCGCCCATCCAAAAGTGCCCCCAAAGGAAGGCTTTGGGTACATCTGAACTCCCCAGGGGAGCCTTTACACAGCCCTACATGCAACTGGACCCTCCGTGTTCGCTCTTTACAGCAACCCTAAATATAACCCTAGCCAGCATGGCAGAAGACTGAAAACTCGGGCCACAGAAAAAGCGTTTCAAGCCCCTTTCGCCCATCCAGAAGTGCCCCCAAAGGAAGGCTTTGGGTACAAGTGAACTCCCCAGTGGAGCCTTTATGCAGCCCCACATGCAACTGGACCCTCCGTGTTCGCTCTTTACAGCAACCCTAAATATAACCCTAGCCAGCATGGCAGAAGACTGAAAACTCGGGCCACAGAAAAAGCGTTAAAAGCCCCTTTCGCCCATCCAGAAGTGCCCCCAAAGGAAGGCTTTGGGTACAAGTGAACTCCCCAGGGGAGCCTTTATGCAGCCCCACATGCAACTGGACCCTCCGTATTCGCTCTTTCACAGCAACCCTAAATATAACCCTGGCCCGCATGGCAGACGACTGAAAACTCGGGCCCCAGAAAATGCGTTAAAAGCCTAATTCGCCCATCCAAAAGTGCCCCCAAAGGAAGGCTTTGGGTACAACTGAACTCCCCAGGGGAGCCTTAACGCAGCCCCACATGCAACTGGACCCTCCGTATTCGCACTTTCACAGCAACCCTAAATATAGCCCTGGCCCGCCTGGCAGTCGACTGAAAACTCGGGCCACAGAAAAACTGTTAAAAGCCTAATTCGCCCATCCAAAAGTGCCCCCAGAGGAAGGCTTTGGGTACAACTGAACTCCCCAGGGGAGCCTTTATGCAGCCCCACATGCAACTGGACCCTCCGGGTTCACTCTTTCACAGCAACCCTAATTACAGCCCTCGGCGCAATGGGAGAAGACTGAAAAAGCGGGCCTCAGAAAACGCATTGCGATTCCCCTTGGACCATCCAAAAGTGCCCCCAAGGGAAGGCTTTGGGTACAACTGAACTCCCCAGGGGAGCCTTAACGCAGCCCCACATGCAACTGGACCCTCCGTATTCGCTCTTTACAGCAACCCTAAATATAACCCTGGCCCGCCTGGCAGTCTACTGAAAACTCGGGCCCCAGAAAATGCATTAAAAGCCTAATTAGCCCATCCAAAAGTGCCCCCAAAGGAAGTCTTTGGGTACATCTGAACTCCCCAGGGGAGCCTTTACGCAGCCCCACATGCAACTGGACCCTCCGTGTTCGCTCTTTACAGCAACCCTAAATATAACCCTAACCAGCATGGCAGAAGACTGAAAACTCGGGCCACAGAAAAAGCGTTTCAAGCCCCATTCGACCATCCAAAAGTGCCCCCAAAGGAAGGCTTTGGGTACATCTGAACTCCCCAGGGGAGCCTTTACGCAGCCCCACATGCAACTGGACCCTCCGTGTTCGCTCTTTACAGCAACCCTAAATATAACCCTAGCCAGCATGGCAGATGACTGAAAACTCGGGCCACAGAAAATGTGTTACGAGCCCCATTCGCCCATCCAAAAGTGCCTCCAGAGGAAGGCTTTGGGTACATCTGAACTCCCCAGGGGAGCCTTTACGCAGCCCCACATGCAACTGGACCCTCCGTGTTCGCTCTTTACAGCAACCCTAAATATAACCCTAGCCAGCATGGCAGACGACTGAAAACTCGGGCCACATAAAACGTGCTACAAGCCCCATTCAACCATCCAAAAGTGCCCCCAAAGGAAGGCTTTGGGTACAAGTGAACTCCCCAGGGGAGCCTTTACGCAGCCCCACATGCAGCTGGACCCTCCGTATTCGCTCCTTACAGCAACCCTAAATATAACCCTAGCCACCATGGCAGAAGACTGAAAGCTCGGGCCACAAAAAATGTGTTACGAGCCCCATTCGCCCATCCAAAAGTGCCCCCAAAGGAAGGCTTTGGGTACATCTGAACTCCCCAGGGGAGCCTTTACGCAGCCCCACATGCAACTGGACCCTACGTATTCGATCCTTACAGCAACCCTAAATATAACCCTAGCCAGCATGGCAGAAGACTGAAAACTCGGGCTCCAGAAAATGCGTTTCAAGCCCCATTCACCCATCCAGAAGTGCCCCCAAAGGAAGGCTTTGGGTACAGCTGAACTCCCCAGGGGAGCCTTTATGCAGCCCCACATGCAACTGGACCCTCCGTATTCGCTCTTTCACCGCAAGCCTAAATATAGCCCTCGGCGCAATGTGAGAAGACTGAAAAAGCGGGCCTCAGAAAACGCATTGCGATTCCCCTTGGACCATCCAACAGTGCCCCCAAAGGAAGGCTTTGGGTACAACTGGACTCCCCAGGGGAGCCTTTACGCAGCCCCACATGCAACTGGACCCTCCGTATTCGCTCTTTCACAGCAACCCTAAATATAGCCCTGGCGCGCCTGGCAGTCGACTGAAAACTCGGGCCCCAGAAAAACTGTTAAAAGCCTAATTCGTCCATCCAAAAGTGCCGCAGAGGAAGGCTTTGGGTACAACTGAACTCCCCAGGGGAGCCTTTACGCAGCCCCACATGCAACTGGACCCTCCGTGTTCGCTCTTTACAGCAACCCTAAATATAACCCTAGCCAGCATGGCAGAAGACTGAAAATTCGGGCCACAGAAAAAGCGTTTCAAGCCCCATTCACCCATCCAGAAGTGCCCCCAAAGGAAGGCTTTGGGTACAACTGAACTCCCCAGGGGAGCCTTTATGCAGCCCCACATGCAACTGGACCCTCCGGGTTCACTCTTTCACAGCAACCCTAAATATAGCCCTGGCCCGCCTGGCAGTCGACTGAAAGCTCGGGCCACAGAAAATGAGTTACGAGCCCCATTCGCCCATCCAAAAGTGCCCCCAAAGGAAGGCTTTGGGTACATCTGAACTCCCCAGGGGAGCCTTTATGCAGCCCCACATGCAACTGGACCCTCCGTATTCGCTCTTTCACAGCAACCCTAAATATAACCCTGGCCCGCATGGCAGACGACTGAAAACTCGGGCCCCAGAAAATGCGTTAAAAGCCTAATTCGCCCATCCAAAAGTGCCCCCAGAGGAAGGCTTTGGGTACAACTGAACTCCCCAGGGGAGCCTTAACGCAGCCCCACATGCAACTGGACCCTCCGTATTCGCACTTTCACAGCAACCCTAAATATAGCCCTGGCCCGCCTGGCAGTCGACTGAAAACTCGGGCCACAGAAAAACTGTTAAAAGCCTAATTCGCCCATCCAAAAGTGCCCCCAGAGGAAGGCTTTGGGTACAACTGAACTCCCCAGGGGAGCCTTTATGCAGCCCCACATGCAACTGGACCCTCCGGGTTCACTCTTTCACAGCAACCCTAATTACAGCCCTCGGCGCAATGGGAGAAGACTGAAAAAGCGGGCCTCAGAAAACGCATTGCGATTCCCCTTGGACCATCCAAAAGTGCCCCCAAGGGAAGGCTTTGGGTACAACTGAACTCCCCAGGGGAGCCTTAACGCAGCCCCACATGCAACTGGACCCTCCGTATTCGCTCTTTACAGCAACCCTAAATATAACCCTGGCCCGCCTGGCAGTCTACTGAAAACTCGGGCCCCAGAAAATGCATTAAAAGCCTAATTAGCCCATCCAAAAGTGCCCCCAAAGGAAGTCTTTGGGTACATCTGAACTCCCCAGGGGAGCCTTTACGCAGCCCCACATGCAACTGGACCCTCCGTGTTCGCTCTTTACAGCAACCCTAAATATAACCCTAACCAGCATGGCAGAAGACTGAAAACTCGGGCCACAGAAAAAGCGTTTCAAGCCCCATTCGACCATCCAAAAGTGCCCCCAAAGGAAGGCTTTGGGTACATCTGAACTCCCCAGGGGAGCCTTTACGCAGCCCCACATGCAACTGGACCCTCCGTGTTCGCTCTTTACAGCAACCCTAAATATAACCCTAGCCAGCATGGCAGACGACTGAAAACTCGGGCCACAGAAAATGTGTTACGAGCCCCATTCGCCCATCCAAAAGTGCCTCCAGAGGAAGGCTTTGGGTACATCTGAACTCCCCAGGGGAGCCTTTACGCAGCCCCACATGCAACTGGACCCTCCGTGTTCGCTCTTTACAGCAACCCTAAATATAACCCTAGCCAGCATGGCAGACGACTGAAAACTCGGGCCACAGAAAACGTGCTACAAGCCCCATTCAACCATCCAAAAGTGCCCCCAAAGGAAGGCTTTGGGTACAAGTGAACTCCCCAGGGGAGCCTTTATGCAGGCCCATACGCAACTGGACCCCCCGTGTTCGCTGTTTACAAGCAACCCTAAATATAACACTAGCCAGCATGGCAGAAAACTGAAAACTCGGGCCACAGAAAAAGCGTTTCAAGCCCCATTCACCCATCCAGAAGTGCCCCCAAAGGAAGGCTTTGGCTACAAGTGAACTCCCCAGGGGAGCCTTTATGCAGCCCCACATGCAACTGGACCCTCCGGGTTCACTCTTTCACAGCAACCCTAAATATAGCCCTGTCCCGCCGGGCAGTCGACTGAAAACTCGGGCCCCAGAAAATGCGTTAAAAAACTAATTCGCCCATCCGGAAGTGCCCCCAGAGGAAGGCTTTGGGTACAAATGAACTCCCCAGGGGAGCCTTTATGCAGCCCCACATGCAACTGGACCCTCCGTATTCGCTCTTTCACAGCAACCCTAAATATAGCCCTGGCCCGCCTGGCAGTCGACTGAAAACTCGGGCCCCAGAAAAACTGTTAAAAGCCTAATTCGTCCATCCAAAAGTGCCCCCAGAGGAAGGCTTTGGGTACAAGTGAACTCCCCAGGGGAGCCTTTACGCAGCCCCACATGCAACTGGACCCTCCTTGTTCACTGTTTACGAGCAACCCTAAATATGCCCCTAGCCACCATGGCAGAAGACTGAAAACTCGGGCCCCAGAAAATGCGTTTCAAGCCCCATTCACCCATCCAGAAGTGCCCCCAAAGGAAGGCTTTCGGAACAAGTGAACTCCCCAGGGGAGCCTTTATGCAGCCCCACATGCAACTGGACCCTCCGGGTTCACTCTTTCACCGCAAGCCTAAATATAGCCCTAGCACGCCTGGCAGTCGACTGAAAGCTCGGGCCACAGAAAATGTGTTACGAGCCCCATTCGCCCATCCAAAAGTGCCCCCAAAAAAAGGCTTTGGGTACATCTGAACTCCCCAGGGGAGCCTTTACGCAGCCCCACATGCAACTGGACCCTCCGTATTCGCTCTTTACAGCAACCCTAAATATAACCCTAACCAGCATGGCAGAAGACTGAAAACCCGGGCCACAGAAAAAGCGTTTCAAGCCCCTTTCGCCCATCCAGAAGTGCCCCCAAAAAAAGGCTTTGGGTACAAGTGAACTCCCCAGGGGAGCATTTATGCAGCCCCACATGCAACTGGACCCTCCGGGTTCGCTCTTTCACAGCAACCCTAAATATAACCCTGGCCCGCATGGCAGACGACTGAAAACTCAGGCCCCAGAAAACGTGCTACAAGCCCCATTCGACCATCCAAAAGTGCCCCCAAAGGAAGGCTTTGGGTACAACTGAACTCCCCAGGGGAGCCTTTATGCAGGCCCATACGCAACTGGACCCCCCGTGTTCGCTGTTTACAAGCAACCCTAAATATAACCCTAGCCAGCATGGCAGAAAACTGAAAACTCGGGCCACAGAAAAAGCGTTTCAAGCCCCATTCACCCATCCAGAAGTGCCCCCAAAGGAAGGCTTTGGGTACAACTGAACTCCCCAGGGGAGCCTTTATGCAGCCCCACATGCAACTGGACCCTCCGGGTTCACTCTTTCACAGCAACCCTAAATATAGCCCTGGCCCGCCTGGCAGTCGACTGAAAACTCGGGTCACAGAAAATGCGTTAAAAGCCTAATTCGCCCATCCAAAAGTGCCCCCAGAGGAAGGCTTTGGGTACAACTGAACTCCCCAGGGGAGCCTTTACGCAGCCCCACATGCAACTGGACCCTCATTGTTCACTGTTTAAAGCCTAATTCGCCCATCCAAAAGTGCCCCCAGAGGAAGGCTTTGGGTACAAGTGAACTCCCCAGGGGAGCCTTTACGCAGCCCCACATGCAACTGGACCCTCCTTGTTCACTGTTTACGAGCAACCCTAAATATACCCCTAGCCACCATGGCAGAAGACTGAAAACTCGGGCTCCAGAAGATGCGTTTCAAGCCCCATTCGCCCATCCAGAAGTGCCCCCAAAGGAAGGCTTTGGGTACATCTGAACTCCCCAGGGGAGCCTTTACGCAGCCCCACATGCAACTGGACCCTCCGTGTTCGCTCTTTACAGCAACCCTAAATATAACCCTAGCCACCATGGCAGAAGACTGAAAACTCGGGCCACAGAAAACGTGCTACAAGCCCCATTCGACCATTCAAAAGTGCCCCCAAAGGAAGGCTTTGGGTACATCTGAACTCCCCAGGGGAGCCTTTACGCAGCCCCACATGCAACTGGACCCTCCGTATTCGATCCTTACAGCAACCCTAAATATAACCCTAGCCAGCATGGCAGAAGACTGAAAACTCGGGCTCCAGAAAATGCGTTTCAAGCCCCATTCACCCATCCAGAAGTGCCCCCAAAGGAAGGCTTTGGGTACAACTGAACTCCCCAGGGGAGCCTTTATGCAGCCCCACATGCAACTGGACCCTCCGGGTTCACTCTTTCACCGCAAGCCTAAATATAGCCCTCGGCGCAATGTGAGAAGACTGAAAAAGCGGGCCTCAGAAAACGCATTGCGATTCCCCTTGGACCATCCAAAAGTGCCCCCAAAGGAAGGCTTTGGGTACAACTGGACTCCCCAGGGGAGCCTTAACGCAGCCCCACATGCAACTGGACCCTCCGTATTCGCTCTTTCACAGCAACCCTAAATATAGCCCTGGCGCGCCTGGCAGTCGACTGAAAACTCGGGCCCCAGAAAAACTGTTAAAAGCCTAATTCGCCCATCCAAAAGTGCCCCAGAGGAAGGCTTTGGGTACAAGTGAACTCCCCAGGGGAGCCTTTACGCAGCCCCACATGCAACTGGACCCTCCGTGTTCGCTCTTTACAGCAACCCTAAATATAACCCTAGCCAGCATGGCAGAAGACTGAAAATTCGGGCCACAGAAAAAGCGTTTCAAGCCCCATTCACCCATCCAGAAGTGCCCCCAAAGGAAGGCTTTGGGTACAACTGAACTCCCCAGGGGAGCCTTTATGCAGCCCCACATGCAACTGGACCCTCCGGGTTCACTCTTTCACAGCAACCCTAAATATAGCCCTGGCCCGCCTGGCAGTCGACTGAAAGCTCGGGCCACAGAAAATGAGTTACGAGCCCCATTCGCCCATCCAAAAGTGCCCCCAAAGGAAGGCTTTGGGTACATCTGAACTCCCCAGGGGAGCCTTTACACAGCCCTACATGCAACTGGACCCTCCGTGTTCGCTCTTTACAGCAACCCTAAATATAACCCTAGCCAGCATGGCAGAAGACTGAAAACTCGGGCCACAGAAAAAGCGTTTCAAGCCCCTTTCGCCCATCCAGAAGTGCCCCCAAAGGAAGGCTTTGGGTACAAGTGAACTCCCCAGTGGAGCCTTTATGCAGCCCCACATGCAACTGGACCCTCCGTGTTCGCTCTTTACAGCAACCCTAAATATAACCCTAGCCAGCAAGGCAGAAGACTGAAAACTCGGGCCACTGAAAAAGCGTTAAAAGCCCCTTTCGCCCATCCAGAAGTGCCCCCAAAGGAAGGCTTTGGGTACAAGTGAACTCCCCAGGGGAGCCTTTATGAAGCCCCACATGCAACTGGACCCTCCGTATTCGCTCTTTCACAGCAACCCTAAATATAACCCTGGCCCGCATGGCAGACGACTGAAAACTCGGGCCCCAGAAAATGCGTTAAAAGCCTAATTCGCCCATCCAAAAGTGCCCCCAGAGGAAGGCTTTGGGTACAACTGAACTCCCCAGGGGAGCCTTAACGCAGCCCCACATGCAACTGGACCCTCCGTATTCGCACTTTCACAGCAACCCTAAATATAGCCCTGGCCCGCCTGGCAGTCGACTGAAAACTCGGGCCACAGAAAAACTGTTAAAAGCCTAATTCGCCCATCCAAAAGTGCCCCCAGAGGAAGGCTTTGGGTACAACTGAACTCCCCAGGGGAGCCTTTATGCAGCCCCACATGCAACTGGACCCTCCGGGTTCACTCTTTCACCGCAAGCCTAAATATAGCCCTCGGCGCAATGGGAGAAGACTGAAAAAGCGGGCCTCAGAAAACGCATTGCGATTCCCCTTGGACCATCCAAAAGTGCCCCCAAAGGAAGGCTTTGGGTACAAGTGAACTCCCCAGGGGAGCCTTTATGGAGGCCCATACGCAACTGGACCCCCCGTGTTCGCTGTTTACAAGCAACCCTAAATATAACACTAGCCAGCATGGCAGAAAACTGAAAACTCGGGCCACAGAAAAAGCGTTTCAAGCCCCATTCACCCATGTAGAAGTGCACCCAAAGGAAGGCTTTGGGTACATCTGAACTCCCCAGGGGAGCCTTTACGCAGCCCCACATGCAACTGGACCCTCCGTGTTCGCTCTTTACAGCAACCCTAAATATTATCCTAGCCAGCATGGCAGAAGACTGAAAACTCGGGCCACAGAAAAAGCGTTTCAAGCCCCTTTCGCCCATCCAGAAGTGCCCCCAAAGGAAGGCTTTGGGTACAAGTGAACTCCCCAGGGGAGCCTTTATGCAGCCCCACATGCAACTGGACCCTCCTTGTTCACTGTTTACGAGCAACCCTAAATATACCCCTAGCCACCATGGCAGAAGACTGAAAACTCGGGCCACAGAAAATGCGTTTCAAGCCCCATTCACCCATCCAGAAGTGCCCCCAAAGGAAGGCTTTGGGTACAACTGAACTCCCCAGGGGAGCCTTTATGCAGCCCCACATGCAACTGGACCCTCCGGGTTCACTCTTTCACCGCAAGCCTAAATATAGCCCTAGCACGCCTGGCAGTCGACTGAAAGCTCGGGCCACAGAAAATGTGTTACGAGCCCCATTCGCCCATCCAAAAGTGCCCCCAAAGGAAGGCTTTGGGTACATCTGAACTCCCCAGGGGAGCCTTTACGCAGCCCCACATGCAACTGGACCCTCCGTGTTCGCTCTTTACAGCAACCCTAAATATAACCCTAGCCAGCATGGCAGAAGACTGAAAACCCGGGCCACAGAAAAAGCGTTTCAAGCCCCTTTCGCCCATCCAGAAGTGCCCCCAAAGGAAGGCTTTGGGTACAAGTGAACTCCCCAGGGGAGCCTTTATGCAGCCCCACATGCAACTGGACCCTCCTTGTTCACTGTTTACGAGCAACCCTAAATATACCCCTAGCCACCATGGCAGAAGACTGAAAACTCGGGCTCCAGAAAATGCGTTTCAAGCCCCATTCACCCATCCAGAAGTGCCCCCAAAGGAAGGCTTTGGGTACAACTGAACTCCCCAGGGGAGCCTTTATGCAGCCCCACATGCAACTGGACCCTCCGGGTTCACTCTTTCACCGCAAGCCTAAATATAGCCCTCGGCGCAATGGGAGAAGACTGAAAAAGCAGGCCTCAGAAAACGCATTGCGATTCCCCTTGGACCATCCAAAAGTGCCCCCAAAGGAAGGCTTTGGGTACAACTGGACTCCCCAGGGGAGCCTTTATGCAGCCCCACATGCAACTGGACCCTCCGGGTTCACTCTTTTACAGCAACCCTAAATATAACCCTGGCCCGCATGGCAGACGACTGAAAGCTCGGGCCCCAGAAAACGTGCTACAAGCCCAATTCGAACATCCAAAAGTGCCCCCAGAGGAAGGCTTTGGGTACAACTGAACTCCCCAGGGGAGCCTTTATGCAGCCCCACATGCAACTGGACCCTCCGTATTCGCTCTTTTACAGCAACCCTAAATATAACCCTGGCCCGCCTTGCAGTCGACTGAAAACTCAAGCCCCAGAAAATGCGTTAAAAGCCTAATTCGCCCATCCAAAAGTGCCCCCAGAGGAAGGCTTTGGGAACAACTGAAGTCCCCAGGGGAGCCTTTATGCAGCCCCACATGCAACTGGACCCTCCGGGTTCACTCTTTCACCGCAAGCCTAAATATAGCCCAGCACGCCTGGCAGTCGACTGAAAGCTCGGGCCACAGAAAATGTGTTACGAGCCCCATTCGCCCATCCAAAAGTGCCTCCAAAGGAAGGCTTTGGGTACAAGTGAACTCCCCAGGGGAGCCTTAACGCAGCCCCACATGCAACTGGACCCTCCGTATTCGCTCTTTCACAGCAACCCTAAATATAACCCTGGCCCGCACGGCAGACGACTGAAAAATCGGGCCCCAGAAAATGCATTAAAAGCCTAATTAGCCCATCCAAAAGTGCCCCCAGAGGAAGGCTTTGGGTACAAGTGAACTCCCCAGGGGAGCCTTTACGCAGCCCCACATGCAACTGGACCCTCCGTGTTCGCTGTTTACAAGGAACCCTAAATATAACCCTAGCCAGCATGGCAGAAAACTGAAAACTCGGGCCACAGAAAAAGCGTTTCAAGCCCCATTCACCCATCCAGAAGTGCCCCCAAAGGAAGGCTTTGGGTACAAGTGAACTCCCCAGGGGAGCTTTTATGCAGCCCCACATGCAACTGGACCCTCCGGGTTCACTCTTTCACCGCAAGCCTAAATATATCCCTGGCACGCCTGGCAGTCGACTGAAAGCTCGGGCCACGGAAAATGTGTTACGAGCCCCATTCGCCCATCCAAAAGTGCCTCCAGGGGAAGGCTTTGGGTACATCTGAACTCCCCAGGGGAGCCTTTACGCAGCCCCACATGCAACTGGACCCTCCGTGTTCGCTCTTTACAGCAACCCTAAATATAACCCTAGCCAGCATGGCAGACGACTGAAAACTCGGGCCACAGAAAACGTGCTACAAGCCCCATTCGACCATCCAAAAGTGCCCCCAAAGGAAGGCTTTGGGTACAAGTGAACTCCCCAGGGGAGCCTTTATGCAGGCCCATACGCAACTGGACCCCCCGTGTTCGCTGTTTACAAGCAACCCTAAATATAACACTAGCCAGCATGGCAGAAAACTGAAAACTCGGGCCACAGAAAAAGCGTTTCAAGCCCCATTCACCCATCCAGAAGTGGCCCCAAAGGAAGGCTTTGGGTACAACTGAACTCCCCAGGGGAGCCTTTATGCAGCCCCACATGCAACTGGACCCTCCGGGTTCACTCTTTCACAGCAACCCTAAATATAGCCCTGGCCCGCCTGGCAGTCGACTGAAAACTCGGGCCCCAGAAAATGCGTTAAAAAACTAATTGGCCCATCCAAAAGTGCCCCCAGAGGAAGGCTTTGGGTACAAGTGAACTCCCCAGGGGAGCCTTTATGCAGCCCCACATGCAACTGGACCCTCCGTATTCGCTCTTTCACAGCAACCCTAAATATAGCCCTGGCCCGCCTGGCAGTCGACTGAAAACTCGGGCCCCAGAAAAACGGTTAAAAGCCTAATTCGTCCATCCAAAAGTGCCCCCAAAGGAAGGCTTTGGGTACAAGTGAACTCCCCAGGGGAGCCTTTACGCAGCCCCACATGCAACTGGACCCTCCGGGTTCGCTCTTTCACAGCAACCCTAAATATAACCCTGGCCCGCATGGCAGACGACTGAAAACTCAGGCCCCAGAAAACGTGCTACAAGCCCCATTCGACCATCCAAAAGTGCCCCCAAAGGAAGGCTTTGGGTACAACTGAACTCCCCAGGGGAGCCTTTATGCAGGCCCATACGCAACTGGACCCCCCGTGTTCGCTGTTTACAAGCAACCCTAAATATAACACTAGCCAGCATGGCAGAAAACTGAAAACTCGGGCCACAGAAAAAGCGTTTCAAGCCCCATTCACCCATCCAGAAGTGCCCCCAAAGGAAGGCTTTGGGTACAACTGAACTCCCCAGGGGAGCCTTTATGCAGCCCCACATGCAACTGGACCCTCCGGGTTCACTCTTTCACAGCAACCCTAAATATAGCCCTAGCACGCCTGGCAGTCGACTGAAAGCTCGGGCCACAGAAAATGTGTTACGAGCCCCATTCGCCCATCCAAAAGTGCCTCCAGAGGAAGGCTTTGGGTACATCTGAACTCCCCAGGGGAGCCTTTACGCAGCCCCACATGCAACTGGACCCTCCGTGTTCGCTCTTTACAGCAACCCTAAATATAACCCTAGCCAGCATGGCAGACGACTGAAAACTCGGGCCACAGAAAACGTGCTACAAGCCCCATTCGACCATCCAAAAGTGCCCCCAAAGGAAGGCTTTGGGTACAACTGAACTCCCAGGGGAGCCTTTATGCAGGCCCATACGCAACTGGACCCCCCGTGTTCGCTGTTTACAAGCAACCCTAAATATAACACTAGCCAGCATGGCAGAAAACTGAAAACTCGGGCCACAGAAAAAGCGTTTCAAGCCCCATTCACCCATCCAGAAGTGCCCCCAAAGGAAGGCTTTGGGTACAAGTGAACTCCCCAGGGGAGCCTTTATGCAGCCCCACATGCAACTGGACCCTCCGGGTTCACTCTTTCACAGCAACCCTAAATATAGCCCTGTCCCGCCGGGCAGTCGACTGAAAACTCGGGCCCCAGAAAATGCGTTAAAAAACTAATTCGCCCATCCGGAAGTGCCCCCAGAGGAAGGCTTTGGGTACAAATGAACTCCCCAGGGGAGCTTTTGCAGCCCCACATGCAACTGGACCCTCCGTATTCGCTCTTTCACAGCAACCCTAAATATAGCCCTGGCCCGCCTGGCAGTCGACTGAAAACTCGGGCCCCAGAAAAACTGTTAAAAGCCTAATTCGTCCATCCAAAAGTGCCCCCAGAGGAAGGCTTTGGGTACAAGTGAACTCCCCAGGGGAGCCTTTATGCAGCCCCACATGCAACTGGACCCTCCTTGTTCACTGTTTACGAGCAACCCTAAATATGCCCCTAGCCACCATGGCAGAAGACTGAAAACTCGGGCCCCAGAAAATGCGTTTCAAGCCCCATTCACCCATCCAGAAGTGCCCCCAAAGGAAGGCTTTGGGAACAAGTGAACTCCCCAGGGGAGCCTTTATGCAGCCCCACATGCAACTGGACCCTCCGGGTTCACTCTTTCACCGCAAGCCTAAATATAGCCCTAGCACGCCTGGCAGTCGACTGAAAGCTCGGGCCACAGAAAATGTGTTACGAGCCCCATTCGCCCATCCAAAAGTGCCCCCAAAAAAAGGCTTTGGGTACATCTGAACTCCCCAGGGGAGCCTTTACGCAGCCCCACATGCAACTGGACCCTCCGTATTCGCTCTTTACAGCAACCCTAAATATAACCCTAACCAGCATGGCAGAAGACTGAAAACCCGGGCCACAGAAAAAGCGTTTCAAGCCCCTTTCGCCCATCCAGAAGTGCCCCCAAAAAAAGGCTTTGGGTACAAGTGAACTCCCCAGGGGAGCATTTATGCAGCCCCACATGCAACTGGACCCTCCGGGTTCGCTCTTTCACAGCAACCCTAAATATAACCCTGGCCCGCATGGCAGACGACTGAAAACTCAGGCCCCAGAAAACGTGCTACAAGCCCCATTCGACCATCCAAAAGTGCCCCCAAAGGAAGGCTTTGGGTACAACTGAACTCCCCAGGGGAGCCTTTATGCAGGCCCATACGCAACTGGACCCCCTGTGTTCGGTGTTTACAAGCAACCCTAAATATAACCCTAGCCAGCATGGCAGAAAACTGAAAACTCGGGCCACAGAAAAAGCGTTTCAAGCCCCATTCACCCATCCAGAAGTGCCCCCAAAGGAAGGCTTTGGGTACAAGTGAACTCCCCAGGGGAGCCTTTATGCAGCCCCACATGCAACTGGACCCTCCGGGTTCACTCTTTCACAGCAACCCTAAATATAGCCCTGGCCCGCCTGGCAGTCGACTGAAAACTCGGGTCACAGAAAATGCGTTAAAAGCCTAATTCGCCCATCCAAAAGTGCCCCCAGAGGAAGGCTTTGGGTACAACTGAACTCCCCAGGGGAGCCTTTACGCAGCCCCACATGCAACTGGACCCTCATTGTTCACTGTTTAAAGCCTAATTCGCCCATCCAAAAGTGCCCCCAGAGGAAGGCTTTGGGTACATCTGAACTCCCCAGGGGAGCCTTTACGCAGCCCCACATGCAACTGGACCCTCCTTGTTCACTGTTTACGAGCAACCCTAAATATACCCCTAGCCACCATGGCAGAAGACTGAAAACTCGGGCTCCAGAAGATGCGTTTCAAGCCCCATTCGCCCATCCAGAAGTGCCCCCAAAGGAAGGCTTTGGGTACATCTGAACTCCCCAGGGGAGCCTTTACGCAGCCCCACATGCAACTGGACCCTCCGTGTTCGCTCTTTACAGCAACCCTAAATATAACCCTAGCCACCATGGCAGAAGACTGAAAACTCGGGCCACAGAAAACGTGCTACAAGCCCCATTCGACCATTCAAAAGTGCCCCCAAAGGAAGGCTTTGGGTACAAGTGAACTCCCCAGGGGAGCCTTTACGCAGCCCCACATGCAGCTGGACCCTCCGTATTCGCTCCTTACAGCAACCCTAAATATAACCCTAGCCACCATGGCAGAAGACTGAAAGCTCGGGCCACAAAAAATGTGTTACGAGCCCCATTCGCCCATCCAAAAGTGCCCCCAAAGGAAGGCTTTGGGTACATCTGAACTCCCCAGGGGAGCCTTTACGCAGCCCCACATGCAACTGGACCCTCCGTATTCGATCCTTACAGCAACCCTAAATATAACCCTAGCCAGCATGGCAGAAGACTGAAAACTCGGGCTCCAGAAAATGCGTTTCAAGCCCCATTCACCCATCCAGAAGTGCCCCCAAAGGAAGGCTTTGGGTACAACTGAACTCCCCAGGGGAGCCTTTACGCAGCCCCACATGCAACTGGACCCTCCGTGTTCGCTCTTTACAGCAACCCTAAATATAACCCTAGCCAGCATGGCAGAAGACTGAAAATTCGGGCCACAGAAAAAGCGTTTCAAGCCCCATTCACCCATCCAGAAGTGCCCCCAAAGGAAGGCTTTGGGTACAAGTGAACTCCCCAGGGGAGCCTTTATGCAGCCCCACATGCAACTGGACCCTCCGGGTTCACTCTTTCACAGCAACCCTAAATATAGCCCTGGCCCGCCTGGCAGTCGACTGAAAGCTCGGGCCACAGAAAATGAGTTACGAGCCCCATTCGCCCATCCAGAAGTGCCCCCAAAGGAAGGCTTTGGGTACATCTGAACTCCCCAGGGGAGCCTTTACACAGCCCTACATGCAACTGGACCCTCCGTGTTCGCTCTTTACAGCAACCCTAAATATAACCCTAGCCAGCATGGCAGAAGACTGAAAACTCGGGCCACAGAAAAAGCGTTTCAAGCCCCTTTCGCCCATCCAGAAGTGCCCGCAAAGGAAGGCTTTGGGTACAAGTGAACTCCCCAGTGGAGCCTTTATGCAGCCCCACATGCAACTGGACCCTCCGTGTTCGCTCTTTACAGCAACCCTAAATATAACCCTAGCCAGCATGGCAGAAGACTGAAAACTCGGGCCACAGAAAAAGCGTTAAAAGCCCCTTTCGCCCATCCAGAAGTGCCCCCAAAGGAAGGCTTTGGGTACAAGTGAACTCCCCAGGGGAGCCTTTATGAAGCCCCACATGCAACTGGACCCTCCGTATTCGCTCTTTCACAGCAACCCTAAATATAACCCTGGCCCGCATGGCAGACGACTGAAAACTCGGGCCCCAGAAAATGCGTTAAAAGCCTAATTCGCCCATCCAAAAGTGCCCCCAGAGGAAGGCTTTGGGTACAACTGAACTCCCCAGGGGAGCCTTAACGCAGCCCCACATGCAACTGGACCCTACGTATTCGCACTTTCACAGCAACCCTAAATATAGCCCTGGCCCGCCTGGCAGTCGACTGAAAACTCGGGCCACAGAAAAACTGTTAAAAGCCTAATTCGCCCATCCAAAAGTGCCCCCAGAGGAAGGCTTTGGGTACAACTGAACTCCCCAGGGGAGCTTTTATGCAGCCCCACATGCAACTGGACCCTCCGGGTTCACTCTTTCACAGCAACCCTAATTACAGCCCTCGGCGCAATGGGAGAAGACTGAAAAAGCGGGCCTCAGAAAACGCATTGCGATTCCCCTTGGACCATCCAAAAGTGCCCCCAAAGGAAGGCTTTGGGTACAACTGGACTCCCCAGGGGAGCCTTTATGCAGCCCCACATGCAACTGGACCCTCCGGGTTCACTCTTTTACAGCAACCCTAAATATAACCCTGGCCCGCATGGCAGACGACTGAAAGCTCGGGCCCCAGAAAACGTGCTACAAGCCCAATTCGAACATCCAAAAGTGCCCCCAGAGGAAGGCTTTGGGTACAACTGAACTCCCCAGGGGAGCCTTTATGCAGCCCCACATGCAACTGGACCCTCCCTATTCGCTCTTTTACAGCAACCCTAAATATAACCCTGGCCCGCCTTGCAGTCGACTGAAAACTCAAGCCCCAGAAAATGCGTTAAAAGCCTAATTCGCCCATCCAAAAGTGCCCCCAGAGGAAGGCTTTGGGAACAACTGAACTCCCCAGGGGAGCCTTTATGCAGCCCCACATGCAACTGGACCCTCCGGGTTCACTCTTTCACCGCAAGCCTAAATATAGCCCAGCACGCCTGGCAGTCGACTGAAAGCTCGGGCCACAGAAAATGTGTTACGAGCCCCATTCGCCCATCCAAAAGTGCCTCCAAAGGAAGGCTTTGGGTACAAGTGAACTCCCCAGGGGAGCCTTAACGCAGCCCCACATGCAACTGGACCCTCCGTATTCGCTCTTTCACAGCAACCCTAAATATAACCCTGGCCCGCACGGCAGACGACTGAAAAATCGGGCCACAGAAAATGCATTAAAAGCCTAATTAGCCCATCCAAAAGTGCCCCCAGAGGAAGGCTTTGGGTACAAGTGAACTCCCCAGGGGAGCCTTTACGCAGCCCCACATGCAACTGGACCCTCCGTGTTCGCTCTTTACAGCAACACTAAATATAACCCTAGCCAGCATGGCAGAAGACTGAAAACTCGGGCCACAGAAAAAGCGTTTCAACCCCCTTTCGCCCATCCAGAAGTGCCCCCAAAGGAAGGCTTTGGGTACAAGTGAACTCCCCAGGGGAGCCTTTATGCAGCCCCACATGCAACTGGACCCTCCGTATTCGCTCTTTCACAGCAACCCTAAATATAACCCTGGCCCGCATGGCAGACGACTGAAAAATCTGGCCCCAGAAAACGTGCTACAAGCCCCATTCGACCATCCAAAAGTGCCCCCAAAGGAAGGCTTTGGGTACAACTGAACTCCCCAGGGGAGCCTTTATGCAGGCCCATACGCAACTGGACCCCCCGTGTTCGCTGTTTACAAGCAACCCTAAATATAACCCTAGCCAGCATGGCAGAAAACTGAAAACTCGGGCCACAGAAAAAGCGTTTCAAGCCCCATTCACCCATCCAGAAGTGCCCCCAAAGGAAGGCTTTGGGTACAAGTGAACTCCCCAGGGGAGCTTTTATGCAGCCCCACATGAAACTGGACCCTCCGGGTTCACTCTTTCACCGCAAGCCTAAATATATCCCTGGCACGCCTGGCAGTCGACTGAAAGCTCGGGCCACGGAAAATGTGTTACGAGCCCCATTCGCCCATCCAAAAGTGCCTCCAGGGGAAGGCTTTGGGTACATCTGAACTCCCCAGGGGAGCCTTTACGCAGCCCCACATGCAACTGGACCCTCCGTGTTCGCTCTTTACAGCAACCCTAAATATAACCCTAGCCAGCATGGCAGACGACTGAAAACTCGGGCCACAGAAAACGTGCTACAAGCCCCATTCGACCATCCAAAAGTGCCCCCAAAGGAAGGCTTTGGGTACAAGTGAACTCCCCAGGGGAGCCTTTATGCAGGCCCATACGCAACTGGACCCCCCGTGTTCGCTGTTTACAAGCAACCCTAAATATAACACTAGCCAGCATGGCAGAAAACTGAAAACTCGGGCCACAGAAAAAGCGTTTCAAGCCCCATTCACCCATCCAGAAGTGCCCCCAAAGGAAGGCTTTGGGTACAACTGAACTCCCCAGGGGAGCCTTTATGCAGCCCCACATGCAACTGGACCCTCCGGGTTCACTCTTTCACAGCAACCCTAAATATAGCCCTGTCCCGCCTGGCAGTCGACTGAAAACTCGGGCCCCAGAAAATGCGTTAAAAAACTAATTGGCCCATCCAAAAGTGCCCCCAGAGGAAGGCTTTGGGTACAAGTGAACTCCCCAGGGGAGCCTTTATGCAGCCCCACATGCAACTGGACCCTCCGTATTCGCTCTTTCACAGCAACCCTAAATATAGCCCTGGCCCGCCTGGCAGTCGACTGAAAACTCGGGCCCCAGAAAAACGGTTAAAAGCCTAATTCGTCCATCCAAAAGTGCCCCCAAAGGAAGGCTTTGGGTACAAGTGAACTCCCCAGGGGAGCCTTTACGCAGCCCCACATGCAACTGGACCCTCCGGGTTCGCTCTTTCACAGCAACCCTAAATATAACCCTGGCCCGCATGGCAGACGACTGAAAACTCAGGCCCCAGAAAACGTGCTACAAGCCCCATTCGACCATCCAAAAGTGCCCCCAAAGGAAGGCTTTGGGTACAACTGAACTCCCCAGGGGAGCCTTTACGCAGCCCCACATGCAACTGGACCCTCCTTGTTCACTGTTTACGAGCAACCCTAAATATACCCCTAGCCACCATGGCAGAAAACTGAAAACTCGGGCTCCAGAAAATGCGTTTCAAGCCCCATTCACCCATCCAGATGTGCCCCCAAAGGAAGGCTTTGGGTACAACTGAACTCCCCAGGGGAGCCTTTACGCAGCCCCACATGCAACTGGACCCCCCGTGTTCGCTGTTTACAAGCAACCCTAAATATAACACTAGCCAGCATGGCAGAAAACTGAAAACTCGGGCCACAGAAAAAGCGTTTCAAGCCCCATTCACCCATCCAGAAGTGCCCCCAAAGGAAGGCTTTGGGTACAAGTGATCTCCCCAGGGGAGCTTTTATGCAGCCCCACATGCAACTGGACCCTCCGGGTTCACTCTTTCACCGCAAGCCTAAATATATCCCTAGCACGCCTGGCAGTCGACTGAAAGCTCGGGCCACAGAAAATGTGTTACGAGCCCCATTCGCCCATCCAAAAGTGCCTCCAGAGGAAGGCTTTGGGTACATCTGAACTCCCCAGGGGAGCCTTTACGCAGCCCCACATGCAACTGGACCCTCCGTGTTCGCTCTTTACAGCAACCCTAAATATAACCCTAGCCAGCATGGCAGACGACTGAAAACTCGGGCCACAGAAAACGTGCTACAAGCCCCATTCGACCATCCAAAAGTGCCCCCAAAGGAAGGCTTTGGGTACAAGTGAACTCCCCAGGGGAGCCTTTATGCAGGCCCATACGCAACTGGACCCCCCGTGTTCGCTGTTTACAAGCAACCCTAAATATAACACTAGCCAGCATGGCAGAAAACTGAAAACTCGGGCCACAGAAAAAGCGTTTCAAGCCCCATTCACCCATCCAGAAGTGCCCCCAAAGGAAGGCTTTGGGTACAAGTGAACTCCCCAGGGGAGCCTTTATGCAGCCCCACATGCAACTGGACCCTCCGGGTTCACTCTTTCACAGCAACCCTAAAAATAGCCCTGTCCCGCCTGGCAGTCGACTGAAAACTCGGGCCCCAGAAAATGCGTTAAAAGCCTAATTCGCCCATCCAAAAGTGCCCCCAAAGGAAGGCTTTGGGTACATCTGAACTCCCCAGGGGAGCCTTTATGCAGCCCCACATGCAACTGGACCCTCCGTATTCGCTCTTTCACAGCAACCCTAAATATAGCCCTGGCCCGCCTGGCAGTCGACTGAAAACTCGGGCCCCAGAAAAACTGTTAAAAGCCTAATTCGTCCATCCAAAAGTGCCCCCAGAGGAAGGCTTTGGGTACAACTGAACTCCCCAGGGGAGCCTTTATGCAGCCCCACATGCAACTGGACCCTCCTTGTTCACTGTTTACGAGCAACCCTAAATATACCCCTAGCCACCATGGCAGAAGACTGAAAACTCGGGCCACAGAAAATGAGTTTCAAGCCCCATTCACCCATCCAGAAGTCCCCCCAAAGGAAGGCTTTGGGAACAAGTGAACTCCCCAGGGGAGCCTTTATGCAGCCCCACATGCAACTGGACCCTCCGGGTTCACTCTTTCACCGCAAGCCTAAATATAGCCCTAGCACGCCTGGCAGTCGACTGAAAGCTCGGGCCACAGAAAATGTGTTACGAGCCCCATTCGCCCATCCAAAAGTGCCCCCAAAAAAAGGCTTTGGGTACATCTGAACTCCCCAGGGGAGCCTTTACGCAGCCCCACATGCAACTGGACCCTCCGTGTTCGCTCTTTACAGCAACCCTAAATATAACCCTAACCAGCATGGCAGAAGACTGAAAACCCGGGCCACAGAAAAAGCGTTTCAAGCCCCTTTCGCCCATCCAGAAGTGCCCCCAAAAAAAGGCTTTGGGTACAAGTGAACTCCCCAGGGGAGCCTTTATGCAGCCCCACATGCAACTGGACCCTCCGGGTTCGCTCTTTCACAGCAACCCTAAATATAACCCTGGCCCGCATGGCAGACGACTGAAAACTCAGGCCCCAGAAAACGTGCTACAAGCCCCATTCGACCATCCAAAAGTGCCCCCAAAGGAAGGCTTTGGGTACAACTGAACTCCCCAGGGGAGCCTTTATGCAGGCCCATACGCAACTGGACCCCCTGTGTTCGCTGTTTACAAGCAACCCTAAATATAACACTAGCCAGCATGGCAGAAAACTGAAAACTCGGGCCACAGAAAAAGCGTTTCAAGCCCCATTCACCCATCCAGAACTGCCCCCAAAGGAAGGCTTTGGGTACAACTGAACTCCCCAGGGGAGCCTTTATGCAGCCCCACATGCAACTGGACCCTCCGGGTTCACTCTTTCACAGCAACCTTAAATATAGCCCTGGCCCGCCTGGCAGTCGACTGAAAACTCGGGCCACAGAAAATGCGTTTTAAGCCCCATTCACCCATCCAGAAGTGCCCCCAAAGGAAGGCTTTGGGTACAACTGAACTCCCCAGGGGAGCCTTTATGCAGCCCCACATGCAATTGGACCCTCCGGGTTCACTCTTTCACCGCAAGCCTAAATATAGCCCTAGCACGCCTGGCAGTCGACTGAAAACTCGGGGCACAGAAAATGTGTTACGAGCCCCATTCGCCCATCCCAAAGTGCCCCCAAAGGAAGGCTTTGGGTACATCTGAACTCCCCAGGGGAGCCTTTACGCAGCCCCACATGCAACTGGACCCTCCGTGTTCGCTCTTTACAGCAACCCTAAATATAACCCTAGACAGCATGGCAGAAGACTGAAAACTCGGGCCACAGAAAAAGCGTTTCAAGCCCCTTTCGCCCATCCAGAAGTGCCCCCAAAGGAAGGCTTTGGGTACAAGTGAACTCCCCAGGGGAGCCTTTATGCAGCCCCACATGCAACTGGACCCTCCTTGTTCACTGTTTACGAGCAACCCTAAATATACCCCTAGCCACCATGGCAGAAGACTGAAAACTCGGGCCACAGAAAATGCGTTTCAAGCCCCATTCACCCATCCAGAGGTGCCCCCAAAGGAAGGCTTTGGGTACAACTGAACTCCCCAGGGGAGCCTTTATGCAGCCCCACATGCAACTGGACCCTCCGGGTTCACTCTTTCACCGCAAGCCTAAATATAGCCCTAGCACGCCTGGCAGTCGACTGAAAGCTCGGGCCACAGAAAATGTGTTACGAGCCCCATTCGCCCATCCAAAAGTGCCCCCAAAGGAAGGCTTTGGGTACATCTGAACTCCCCAGGGGAGCCTTTACGCAGCCCCACATGCAACTGGACCCTCCGTGTTCGCTCTTTACAGCAACCCTAAATATAACCCTAGCCAGCATGGCAGAAGACTGAAAACCCGGGCCACAGAAAAAGCGTTTCAAGCCCCTTTCGCCCATCCAGAAGTGCCCCCAAAGGAAGGCTTTGGGTACAAGTGAACAACCCAGGGGAGCCTTTATGCAGCCCCACATGCAACTGGACCCTCCTTGTTCACTGTTTACGAGCAACCCTAAATATACCCCTAGCCACCATGGCAGAAGACTGAAAACTCGGGCTCCAGAAAATGCGTTTCAAGCCCCATTCACCCATCCAGAAGTGCCCCCAAAGGAAGGCTTTGGGTACAACTGAACTCCCCAGGGGAGCCTTTATGCAGCCCCACATGCAACTGGACCCTCCGGGTTCACTCTTTTACAGCAACCCTAAATATAACCCTGGCCCGCATGGCAGACGACTGAAAGCTCGGGCCCCAGAAAACGTGCTACAAGCCCAATTCGAACATCCAAAAGTGCCCCCAGAGGAAGGCTTTGGGTACAACTGAACTCCCCAGGGGAGCCTTTATGCAGCCCCACATGCAACTGGACCCTCCGTATTCGCTCTTTTACAGCAACCCTAAATATAACCCTGGCCCGCCTTGCAGTCGACTGAAAACTCAAGCCCCAGAAAATGCGTTAAAAGCCTAATTCGCCCATCCAAAAGTGCCCCCAGAGGAAGGCTTTGGGTACAGCTGAACTCCCCAGGGGAGCCTTTATGCAGCCCCACATGCAACTGGACCCTCCGGGTTCACTCTTTCACCGCAAGCCTAAATATAGCCCAGCACGCCTGGCAGTCGACTGAAAGCTCGGGCCACAGAAAATGTGTTACGAGCCCCATTCGCCCATCCAAAAGTGCCTCCAAAGGAAGGCTTTGGGTACAAGTGAACTCCCCAGGGGAGCCTTAACGCAGCCCCACATGCAACTGGACCCTCCGTATTCGCTCTTTCACAGCAACCCTAAATATAACCCTGGCCCGCACGGCAGACGACTGAAAAATCGGGCCCCAGAAAATGCATTAAAAGCCTAATTAGCCCATCCAAAAGTGCCCCCAGAGGAAGGCTTTGGGTACAAGTGAACTCCCCAGGGGAGCCTTTACGCAGCCCCACATGCAACTGGACCCTCCGTGTTCGCTCTTTACAGCAACACTAAATATAACCCTAGCCAGCATGGCAGAAGACTGAAAACTCGGGCCACAGAAAAAGCGTTTCAACCCCCTTTCGCCCATCCAGAAGTGCCCCCAAAGGAAGGCTTTGGGTACAAGTGAACTCCCCAGGGGAGCCTTTATGCAGCCCCACATGCAACTGGACCCTCCGTATTCGCTCTTTCACAGCAACCCTAAATATAACCCTGGCCCGCATGGCAGACGACTGAAAAATCGGGCCCCAGAAAACGTGCTACAAGCCCCATTCGACCATCCAAAAGTGCCCCCAAAGGAAGGCTTTGGGTACAACTGAACTCCCCATGGGATCCTTTATGCAGGCCCATACGCAACTGGACCCCCCGTGTTCGCTGTTTACAAGCAACCCTAAATATAACACTAGCCAGCATGGCAGAAAACTGAAAACTCGGGCCACAGAAAAAGCGTTTCAAGCCCCATTCACCCATCCAGAAGTGCCCCCAAAGGAAGGCTTTGGGTACAAGTGAACTCCCCAGGGAAGCTTTTATGCAGCCCCACATGCAACTGGACCCTCTGGGTTCACTCTTTCACCGCAAGCCTAAATGTATCCCTAGCACGCCTGGCAGTCGACTGAAAGCTCGGGCCACGGAAAATGTGTTACGAGCCCCATTCGCCCATCCAAAAGTGCCTCCAGAGGAAGGCTTTGGGTACATCTGAACTCCCCAGGGGAGCCTTTACGCAGCCCCACATGCAACTGGACCCTCCGTGTTCGCTCTTTACAGCAACCCTAAATATAACCCTAGCCAGCATGGCAGACGACTGAAAACTCGGGCCACAGAAAACGTGCTACAAGCCCCATTCGACCATCCAAAAGTGCCCCCAAAGGAAGGCTTTGGGTACAAGTGAACTCCCCAGGGGAGCCTTTATGCAGGCCCATACGCAACTGGACCCCCCGTGTTCGCTGTTTACAAGCAACCCTAAATATAACACTAGCCAGCATGGCAGAAAACTGAAAACTCGGGCCACAGAAAAAGCGTTTCAAGCCCCATTCACCCATCCAGAAGTGCCCCCAAAGGAAGGCTTTGGGTACAACTGAACTCCCCAGGGGAGCCTTTATGCAGCCCCACATGCAACTGGACCCTCCGGGTTCACTCTTTCACAGCAACCCTAAATATAGCCCTGTCCCGCCTGGCAGTCGACTGAAAACTCGGGCCCCAGAAAATGCGTTAAAAAACTAATTGGCCCATCCAAAAGTGCCCCCAGAGGAAGGCTTTGGGTACAAGTGAACTCCCCAGGGGAGCCTTTATGCAGCCCCACATGCAACTGGACCCTCCGTATTCGCTCTTTCACAGCAACCCTAAATATAGCCCTGGCCCGCCTGGCAGTCGACTGAAAACTCGGGCCCCAGAAAAACGGTTAAAAGCCTAATTCGTCCATCCAAAAGTGCCCCCAAAGGAAGGCTTTGGGTACAAGTGAACTCCCCAGGGGAGCCTGTACGCAGCCCCACATGCAACTGGACCCTCCGGGTTCGCTCTTTCACAGCAACCCTAAATATAACCCTGGCCCGCATGGCAGACGACTGAAAACTCAGGCCCCAGAAAACGTGCTACAAGCCCCATTCGACCATCCAAAAGTGCCCCCAAAGGAAGGCTTTGGGTACAACTGAACTCCCCAGGGGAGCCTTTATGCAGCCCCACATGCAACTGGACCCTCCGGGTTCACTGTTTACGAGCAACCCTAAATATACCCCTAGCCACCATGGCAGAAGCCTGAAAACTCGGGCTCCAGAAAATGCGTTTCAAGCCCCATTCACCCATCCAGAAGTGCCCCCAAAGGAAGGCTTTGGGTACAACTGAACTCCCCAGGGGAGCCTTTACGCAGCCCCACATGCAACTGGACCCTCCGGGTTCGCTCTTTCACAGCAACCCTAAATATAACCCTGGCCCGCATGGCAGACGACTGAAAACTCAGTCCCCAGAAAACGTGCTACAAGCCCCATTCGACCATCCAAAAGTGCCCCCAAAGGAAGGCTTTGGGTACAACTGAACTCCCCAGGGGAGCCTTTATGCAGCCCCACATCCAACTGGACCCTCCGGGTTTACTCTTTCACAGCAACCCTAAATATAGCCCTGGCCCGCCTGGCAGTCGACTGAAAACTCGGGCCACAGAAAATGCGTTAAAAGCCTAATTCGCCGATCCAAAAGTGCCCCCAGAGGAAGGCTTTGGGTACAACTGAACTCCCCAGGGGAGCCTTTACGCAGCCCCACATGCAACTGGACCCTCCTTGTTCACTGTTTACGAGCAACCCTAAATATACCCCTAGCCACCATGGCAGAAGCCTGAAAACTCGGGCTCCAGAAAATGCATTTCAAGCCCCATTCACCCATCCAGAAGTGCCCCCAAAGGAAGGCTTTGGGTACAAGTGAACTCCCCAGGGGAGCCTTTATGCAGCCCCACATGCAATTGGACCCTCCGGGTTCACTCTTTCACCGCAAGCCTAAATATAGCCCTCGGCGCAATGGGAGAAGACTGAAAAAGCGGGCCTAAGAAAACGCATTGTGATTCCCCTTGGACCATCCAAAAGTGCCCCCAAAGGAAGGCTTTGGGAACAACTGGACTCCCCAGGGGAGCCTTAACGCAGCCCCACATGCAACTGGACCCTCCCTATTCGCTCTTTCACAGCAACCCTAAATATAGCCCTGGCCCGCCTGGCAGTCGACTGAAAACTCGGGCCCCAGAAAAACGGTTAAAAGCCTAATTCGCCCATCCACAAGTGCCCCCAGAGGTAGGCTTTGGGTACAACTGAACTCCCCAGGGGAGCCTTTACGCAGCCCCACATGCAACTGGACCCTCCGGGTTCACTCTTTCACCGCAAGCCTAAATATAGCGCTAGCACGCCTGGCAGTCGACTGAAAGCTCGGGCCACAGAAAATGTGTTACGAGCCCCATTCGCCCATCCAAAAGTGCCCCCAAAGGAAGGCTTTGGGTACATCTGAACTCCCCAGGGGAGCCTTTACACAGCCCCACATGCAACTGGACCCTCCGTGTTCGCTGTTTACAACAACCCTAAATATAACCCTAGCCAGCATGGCAGAAGACTGAAAACTCGGGCCACAGAAAAAGCGTTTCAAGCCCCTTTCGCCCATCCAGAAGTGCCCCCAAAGGAAGGCTTTGGGTACAAGTGAACTCCCCAGGGGAGCCTTTATGCAGCCCCACATGCAACTGGACCATCCTTGTTCACTGTTTACGAGCAACCCTAAATATACCCCTAGCCATCATGGCAGAAGACTGAAAACTCGGGCCACAGAAAAAGCGTTTCAAGCCCCATTCACCCATCCAGAAGTGCCCCTAAAGGAAGGCTTTGGGTACAACTGAACTCCCCAGGGGAGCCTTTATGCAGCCCCACATGCAACTGGACCCTTAGTATTCGCTCTTTCACCGCAAGCCTAAATATAGCCCTGGCCCGCCTGGCAGTCTACTGAAAACTCGTTCTCCAGAAAAAGCGTTTCAAGCCCCTTTCGCCCATCCAAAAGTGCCCCCAAAGGAAGGCTTTGGGTACAACTGAACTCCCCAGGGGAGCCTTAACGCAGCCCCACATGCAACTGGACCCTCCTTGTTCACTGTTTACGAGCAACCCTAAATATACCCCTAGCCACCATGGCAGAAGACTGAAAATTCGGGCTCCAGAAAATGCGTTTCAAGCCCCATTCACCCATCCAGAAGTGCCCCCAAAGGAAGGCTTTGGGTACAACTGAACTCCACAGGGGAGCCTTTATGCAGCCCCACATGCAACTGGACCCTCCGGGTTCACTCTTTCACCGCAAGCCTAAATATAGCCCTCGGCGCAATGGGAGAAGACTGAAAATGCGGGCCTCAGAAAACGCATTGCGATTCCCCTTGGACCATCCAAAAGTGCCCCCAAAGGAAGGCTTTGGGTACAAGTGAAATCCCCAGGGGAGCCTTTACGCAGCCCCACATGCAACTGGACCCTCCGTATTCGCTCTTTCACAGCAACCCTAAATATAACCCTGGCCCGCCTGGCAGTCTACTGAAAAGTCGGGCCCCAGAAAATGCATTAAAAGCCTAATTAGCCCATCCAAAAGTGCCCCCAGAGGAAGGCTTTGGGTACATCTGAACTCCCCAGGGGTGCCTTTACGCAGCCCCACATGCAACTGGACCCTCCGTGTTCGCTCTTTACAGCAACACTAAATATAACCCTAGCCAGCATGGCAGAAGACTGAAAACTCGGGCCACAGAAAAAGCGTTTCAAGCCCCTTTCGTCCATCCAGAAGTGCCCCCAAAGGAAGGCTTTGGGTACAAGTGAACTCCCCAGGGGAGCCTTTATGCAGCCCCACATGCAAGTGGACCCTCCGTATTCGCTCTTTCACAGCAACCCTAAATATAACCCTTGCCCGCATGGCAGACGACTGAAAAATCGGGCCCCAGAAAACGTGCTACAAGCCCCATTCGACCATCCAAAAGTGCCCCCAAAGGAAGGCTTTGGGTACAACTGAACTCCCCAGGGGAGCCTTTATGCAGGCCCATACGCAACTGGACCCCTCATGTTCGCTGTTTACAAGCAACCCTAAATATAACACCAGCCAGCATGGCAGAAAACTGAAAACTCGGGCCACAGAAAAAGCGTTTCAAGCCCCATTCACCCATCCAGAAGTGCCCCCAGAGGAAGGCTTTGGGTACAAGTGAACTCCCCAGGGGAGCCTTTATGCAGCCCCACATGCAACTGGACCCTCCGGGTTCACTCTTTCACCGCAAGCCTAAATATAGCCCTAGCACGCCTGGCAGTCGACTGAAAGCTCGGGCCACAGAAAATGTGTTACGAGCCCCATTCGCCCATCCAAATGTGCCTCCAAAGGAAGGCTTTGGGTACATCTGAACTCCCCAGGGGAGCCTTTACGCAGCCCCACATGCAACTGGACCCTCCGTGTTCGCTCTTTACAGCAACCCTAAATATAACCCTAACCAGCATGGCAGAAGACTGAAAACTCGGGCCACAGAAAAAGCGTTTCAAGCCACTTTCGCCCATCCAGAAGTGCCCCCAAAGGAAGGCTTTGGGTACAAGTGAACTCCCCAGGGGAGCCTTTATGCAGCCCCACATGCAACTGGACCCTCCGTATTCGCTCTTTCACAGCAACCCTAAATATAACCCTGACCCGCATGGCAGACGACTGAAAACTTGGGCCCCAGAAAACGTGCTACAAGCCCCATTCGACCATCCAAAAGTGCCCCCAAAGGAAGGCTTTGGGTACAACTGAACTCCCCAGGGGAGCCTTTATGCAGGCCCATACGCAACTGGACCCCCCGTGTTCGCTGTTTACAAGCAACCCTAAATATAACACTAGCCAGCATGGCAGAAAACTGAAAACTCGGGCCAAAGAAAAAGCGTTTCAAGCCCCATTCACCCATCCAGAAGTGCCCCCAAAGGAAGGCTTTGGGTACAACTGAACTCCCCAGGGGAGCCTTTATGCAGCCCCACATGCAACTGGACCCTCCGTATTCGCTCTTTCACAGCAACCCTAAATATAGCCCTGGCCCACCTGGCAGTCGACTGAAAACTCGGGCCACAGAAAATGCATTAAAAGCCTAATTCGCCCATCCAAAAGTGCCCCCAGAGGAAGGCTTTGGGTACAACTGAACTCCCCAGGGGAGCCTTTACGCAGCCCCACATGAAACTGGACCCTCCTTGTTCACTGTTTACAACAACCCTAAATATAACCCTAGCCACCATGGCAGAAGACTGAAAACTCGGGCTCCAGAAAATGCGTTTCAAGCCCCATTCACCCATCCAGAAGTGCCCCCAAAGGAAGGCTTTGGGTACAACTGAACTCCCCAGGGGAGCCTTTATGCAGCCCCACATGCAACTGGACCCTCCGGGTTCACTCTTTCACAGCAAGCCTAAATATAGCCCTAGCACGCTTGGCAGTCGACTGAAAGCTTGGGCCACAGAAAATGTGTTACGAGCCCCATTCGCCCATCCAAAAGTGCCCCCAAAGGAAGGCTTTGGGTACATCTGAACTCCCCAGGGGAGCCTTTACGCAGCCCCACATGCAACTGGACCCTGTGGGTTCACTCTTTCACCGCAAGCCTAAATATAGCCCTAGCACGCCTGGCAGTCTACTGAAAGCTCGGGCCACAGAAAACGTGTTACGAGCCCCATTCGCCCATCCAAAAGTGCCCCCAAAGGAAGGCTTTGGGTACAACTGAACTCCCCAGGGGAGCCTTTATGCAGCCCCACATGCAACTGGACCCTCCGGGTTCACTCTTTCACCGCAAGCCTAAATATAGCCCTAGCACGCCTGGCAGTCGACTGAAAGCTCGGGCCACAGAAAATGTGTTACGAGCCCCCTTCACCCATCCAAAAGTGCCTCCAAAGGAAGGCTTTGGGTACATCTGAACTCCCCAGGGGAGCCTTTATGCAGCCCCACATGCAACTGGACCCTCCGTGTTCGCTCTTTACAGCAACCCTAAATATAACCCTAGCCAGCATGGCAGACGACTGAAAACTCGGGCCACAGAAATCGTGCTACAAGCCCCATTCGACCATCCAAAAGTGCCCCCAAAGGAAGGCTTTGGGTACAAGTGAACTCCCCAGGGGAGCCTTTATGCAGGCCCACATGCAACTGGACCCTCCTTGTTCACTGTTTATGAGCAACCCTAAATATACCCCTAGCCAGCATGGCAGAAAACTGAAAACTCGGGCCACAGAAAAAGCGTTTCAAGCCCCATTCACCCATCCAGAAGTGCCCCCAAAGGAAGGCTTTGGGTACAACTGAACTCCCCAGGGGAGCATTTATGCAGCCCCACATGCAACTGGACCCTCCGGGTTCACTCTTTCACAGCAACCCTAAATATAGCCCTGGCCCGCCTGGCAGTCGACTGAAAACTCGGGCCCCAGAAAATGCGTTAAAAGCCTAATTCGCCCATCCAAAAGTGCCCCCAGAGGAAGGCTTTGGGTACAAGTGAACTCCCCAGGGGAGCCTTTATGCAGCCCCACATGCAACTGGACCCTCCGTATTCGCTCTTTCACAGCAACCCTAAATATAGCCCTGGCCCGCCTGGCAGTCGACTGAAAACTCGGGCCCCAGAAAAACTGTTAAAAGCCTAATTCGCCCATCCAAAAGTGCCCCCAGAGGAAGGCTTTGGGTATAAGTGAACTCCCCAGTGGAGCCTTTATGCAGCCCCACATGCAACTGGACCCTCCTTGTTCACTGTTTACGAGCAACCCTAAATATACCCCTAGCCACCATGGCAGAAGACTGAAAACTCGGGCTCCAGAAAATGCGTTTCAAGCCCCATTCACCCATCCAGAAGTGCCCCCAAAGGAAGGCTTTGGGTACAAGTGAACTCCCCAGGGGAGCCTTTATGCAGCCCCACATGCAACTGGACCCTCCGGGTTCACTCTTTCACCGCAAGCCTAAATATAGCCCTAGCACGCCTGGCAGTCGACTGAAAGCTCGGGCCACAGAAAATGTGTTACGAGCCCCATTCGCCCATCCAAAAGTGCCCCCAAAGGAAGGCTTTGGGTACATCTGAACTCCCCAGGGGAGCCTTTACGCAGCCCCACATGCAACTGGACCCTCCGTGTTCGCTCTTTACAGCAACCCTAAATATAACCCTAACCAGCATGGCAGAAGACTGAAAACTCGGGCCACAGAAAAAGCGTTTCAAGCCCCTTTCGCCCATCCAGAAGTGCCCCCAAAGGAAGGCTTTGGGTACAAGTGAACTCCCCAGGGGAGCCTTTATGCAGCCCCACATGCAACTGGACCCTCCGTATTCGCTCTTTCACAGCAACCCTAAATATAACCCTGACCCGCATGGCAGACGACTGAAAACTTGGGCCCCAGAAAACGTGCTACAAGCCCCATTCGACCATCCAAAAGTGCCCCCAAAGGAAGGCTTTGGGTACAACTGAACTCCCCAGGGGAGCCTTTATGCAGGCCCATACGCAACTGGACCCCCCATGTTCGCTGTTTACAAGCAACCCTAAATATAACCCTAGCCAGCATGGCAGAAAACTCGGGCCACAGAAAAAGCGTTTCAAGCCCCATTCACCCATCCAGAAGTGCCCCCAAAGGAAGGCTTTGGGTACAACTGAACTCCCCAGGGGAGCCTTCATGCAGCCCCACATGCAACTGGACCCTCCGGGTTCACTCTTTCACCGCAAGCCTAAATATAGCCCTGGCCCGCCTGGCAGTCGACTGAAAACTCGGGCCGCAGAAAACGTGCTACAAGCCCCATTCGACCATCCAAAAGTGCCCCCAAAGGAAGGCTTTGGGTACAACTGAACTCCCCAGGGGAGCCTTTATGCAGGCCCATATGCAACTGGACCCCCCGTGTTCGCTGTTTACAAGCAACCCTAAATATAACACTAGCCAGCATGGCAGAAAACTGAAAACTCGGGCCACAGAAAAAGCGTTTCAAGCCCCTTTTGCCCATCCAGAAGTGCCCCCAAAGGAAGGCTTTGGGTACAACTGAACTCCCCAGGGGAGCCTTTATGCAGCCCCACATGCAACTGGACCCTCCGGGTTCACTCTTTCACAGCAAGCCTAAATATAGCCCTCGGCGCAATGGGAGAAGACTGAAAAAGCGGGCCTCAGAAAACGCATTGCGATTCCCCTTGGACCATCCAAAAGTGCCCCCAAAGGAAGGCTTTGGGTACAACTGGACTCCCCAGGGGAGCCTTAACGCAGCCCCACATGCAACTGGACCCTCCGTATTCGCTCTTTCACAGCAACCCTAAATATAGCCCTGGCCCGCCTGGCAGTCGACTGAAAACTCGGGCCCCAGAAAATGCATTAAAAGCCTAATTCGCCCATCCAAAAGTGCCCCCAGAGGAAGGCTTTGGGTACAACTGAACTCCCCAGGGGAGCCTTTACGCAGCCACACATGCAACTGGACCCTCCTTGTTCACTGTTTACGAGCAACCCTAAATATACCCCTAGCCACCATGGCAGAAGACTGAAAACTCGGGCTCCAGAAAATGCGTTTCAAGCCCCATTCACCCATCCAGAAGTGCCCCCAAAGGAAGGCTTTGGGTACAAGTGAACTCCCCAGGGGAGCCTTTATGCAGCCCCACATGCAACTGGACCCTCCGGGTTCACTCTTTCACCGCAAGCCTAAATATAACCCTAGCCAGCATGGCAGAAAACTCGGGCCACAGAAAAAGCGTTTCAAGCCCCATTCACCCATCCAGAAGTGCCCCCAAAGGAAGGCTTTGGGTACAACTGAACTCCCCAGGGGAGCCTTTATGCAGCCCCACATGCAACTGGACCCTCCGGGTTCACTCTTTCACCGCAAGCCTAAATATAGCCCTAGCACGCTTGGCAGTCGACTGAAAGCTTGGGCCACAGAAAATGTGTTACGAGCCCCATTCGCCCATCCAAAAGTGCCCCCAAAGGAAGGCTTTGGGTACATCTGAACTCCCCAGGGGAGCCTTTACGCAGCCCCACATGCAACTGGACCCTGTGGGTTCACTCTTTCACCGCAAGCCTAAATATAGCCCTAGCACGCCTGGCAGTCGACTGAAAGCTCGGGCCACAGAAAATGTGTTACGAGCCCCATTCGCCCATCCAAAAGTGCGCCCAAAGGAAGGCTTTGGGTACATCTGAACTCCCCAGGGGAGCCTTTACGCAGCCCCACATGCAACTGGACCCTCCTTGTACACTGTTTACGAGCAACCCTAAATATACCCCTAGCCACCATGGCAGAAGACTGAAAACTCGGGCCACAGAAAATGTGTTACGAGCCCCATTCACCCATCCAGAAGTGCCCCCAGAGGAAGGCTTTGGGTACAACTGAACTCCCCAGGGGAGCCTTTACGCAGCCCCACATGCAACTGGACCCTCCGTGTTCGCTCTTTACAGCAACCCTAAATATAACCCTAGCCAGCATGGCAGAAGACTGAAAACTCGGGCCCCAGAAAACGTGCTACGAGCCCCATTCGACCATCCAAAAGTGCCCCCAAAGGAAGGCTTAGGGTACAAGTGAACTCCCCAGGGGAGCCTTTACGCAGCCCCACATGCAACTGGACCCTCCGGGTTCACTCTTTCACAGCAACCCTAAATATAGCCCTGGCCCGCCTGGCAGTCGACTGAAAACTCGGGCCCCAGAAAATGCGTTAAAAGCCTATTCGCCCATCCAAAATTTCCCCCAGAGGAAGGCTTTGGGTACAACTGAACTCCCCAGGGGAGCCTTTATGCAGCCCCACATGCAACTGGACCCTCCGGGTTCACTCTTTCACCGCAAGCCTAAATATAGCCCTCGGCGCAATGGGAGAAGACTGAAAAAGCGGGCCTCAGAAAACGCATTGCGATTCCCCTTGGACCATCCAAAAGTGCCCCCAAAGGAAGGCTTTGGGTACAACTGGACTCCCCAGGGGAGCCTTAACGCAGCCCCACATGCAACTGGACCCTCCGTATTCGCTCTTTCACAGCAACCCTAAATATAGCCCTGGCCCGCCTGGCAGTCGACTGAAAACTCGGGCCCCAGAAAATGCATTAAAAGCCTAATTCGCCCATCCAAAAGTGCCCCCAGAGGAAGGCTTTGGGTACAACTGAACTCCCCAGGGGAGCCTTTACGCAGCCACACATGCAACTGGACCCTCCTTGTTCACTGTTTACGAGCAACCCTAAATATACCCCTAGCCACCATGGCAGAAGACTGAAAACTCGGGCTCCAGAAAATGCGTTTCAAGCCCCATTCACCCATCCAGAAGTGCCCCCAAAGGAAGGCTTTGGGTACAAGTGAACTCCCCAGGGGAGCCTTTATGCAGCCCCACATGCAACTGGACCCTCCGGGTTTACTCTTTCACCGCAAGCCTAAATATAGCCCTCGGCGCAATGGGAGAAGACTGAAAAAGCGGGCCTCAGAAAACGCATTGCGATTCCCCTTGGACCATCCAAAAGTGCCCCCCTAGGAAATCTTTGGGTACAACTGGACTCCCCAGGGGAGCCTTAACGCAGCCCCACATGCAACTGGACCCTCCGTATTCGCTCTTTCACAGCAACCCTAAATATAGCCCTGGCCCGCCTGGCTGTCGACTGAAAACTCGGGCCCCAGAAAAACTGTTAAAAGCCTAATTCGCCCATCCAAAAGTGCCCCCAGAGGAAGGCTTTGGGTACAACTGAACTCCCCAGGGGAGCCTTTACGCAGCCCCACATGCACCTGGACCCTCCTTGTTCACTGTTTACGAGCAACCCTAAATATAGCCCTAGCCACCATGGCAGAAGACTGAAAACTCGGGCTCCAGAAAATGCATTTCAAGCCCCATTCACCCATCCAGAAGTGCCCCCAAAGGAAGGCTTTGGGTACAAGTGAACTCCCCAGGGGAGCCTTTATGCAGCCCCACATGCAACTGGACCCTTTGGGTTCACTCTTTCACCGCAAGCCTAAATATAGCCCTAGCCACCATGGCAGAAGACTGAAAACTCGGGCTCCAGGAAATGCATTTCAAGCCCCATTCACCCATCCAGAAGTGCCCCCAAAGGAAGGCTTTGGGTACAACTGAACTCCCCAGGGGAGCCTTTAGGCAGCCCCACATGCAACTGGACCCTCCGGGTTCACTCTTTCACCGCAAGCCTAAATATAGCCCTAGCACGCCTGGCAGTCGACTGAAAGCTCGGGCCACAGAAAATTTGTTACGAGCCCCATTCGCCCATCCAAAAGTGCCCCCAAAGGAAGGCTTTGGGTACATCTGAACTCCCCAGGGGAGCCTTTATGCAGCCCCACATGCAACTGGACCCTCCGTGTTCGATCTTTGCAGAAACCCTAAATATAACCCTAGCCAGCATGGCAGAAGACTGAAAACTCGGGCCACAGAAAAAGCGTTTCAAGCCCCTTTCGCCCATCCAAAAGTGCCCCCAAAGGAAGGCTTTGGGTACAAGTGAACTCCCCAGGGGAGCCTTAACGCAGCCCCACATGCAACTGGACCCTCCGGGTTCACTCTTTCACAGCAACCCTAAATATAGCCCTGGCCCGCCTGGCAGTCGACTGAAAACTCGGGCCCCAGAAAATGCGTTAAAAGCCTAATTCGCCCATCCAAAAGTGCCCCCAGAGGAAGGCTTTGGGTACAACTGAACTCTCCAGGGGAGCCTTTACGCAGCCCCACATGCAACTGGACCCTCCTTGTTCACTGTTTACGAGCAACCCTAAATATACCCCTAGCCACCATGGCAGAAGACTGAAAACTAGGGCTCCAGAAAATGCATTTCAAGCCCCATTCACCCATCCAGAAGTGCCCCCAAAGGAAGGCTTTGGGTACAACTGAACTCCCCAGGGGAGCCTTTATGCAGCCCCACATGCAACTGGACCCTCCGGGTTCACTCTTTCACCGCAAGCCTAAATATAGCCCTAGCCACCATGGCAGAAGACTGAAAACTCGGGCTCCAGAAAATGCGTTTCAAGCCCCATTCACCCATCCAGAAGTGCCCCCAAAGGAAGGCTTTGGGTACAACTGAACTCCCCAGGGGAGCCTTTATGCAGCCCCACATGCAACTGGACCCTCCGGGTTCACTCTTTCACCGCAAGCCTAAATATAGCCCTAGCACGCCTGGCAGTCGACTGAAAGCTCGGGCCACAGAAAATGTGTTACGAGCCCCATTCGCCCATCTAAAAGTGCCTCCAAAGGAAGGCTTTGGGTACATCTGAACTCCCCAGGGGAGCCTTTACGCAGCCCCACATGCAACTGGTCCCTCCGGGTTCACTCTTTCACAGCAACCCTAAATATAGCCCTGGCCCGCCTGGCAGTCGACTGAAAACTCGGGCCCCAGAAAATGCGTTAAAAGCCTAATTCGCCCATCCAAAAGTGCCCCCAGAAGAAGGCTTTGGGTACAACTGAACTCCCCAGGGGAGCCTTAACGCAGCCCCACATGCAACTGGACCCTCCGTATTCGCTCTTTCACAGCAACCCTAAATATAGCCCTGGCCCGCCTGGCAGTCGACTGAAAACTCGGGCCCCAGAAAAACTGTTAAAAGCCTAATTCGCCCATCCAAAAGTGCCCCCAGAGGAAGGCTTTGGGTACAACTGAACTCCCCAGGGGAGCCTTTATGCAGCCCCACATGCAACTGGACCCTCCGGGTTCACTCTTTCACCGCAAGCCTAAATATAGCCCTAGCACGCCTGGCAGTCGACTGAAAGCTCGGGCCACAGAAAATGTGTTACGAGCCCCATTCGCCCATCCAAAAGTGCCCCCAAAGGAAGGCTTTGGGTACATCTGAACTCCCCAGGGGAGCCTTAACGCAGCCCCACATGCAACTGGACCCTCCGTGTTCGCTCTTTACAGCAACCCTAAATATAACCCTAGCCAGCATGGCAGAAGACTGAAAACTCGGGCCACAGAAAAAGCGTTTCAAGCCCCTTTCGCCCATCCAGAAGTGCCCCCAAAGGAAGTCTTTGGGTACAAGAGAACTCCCCAGGGGAGCCTTTATGCAGCCCCACATGCAACTGGACCCTCCGTTTTCGCTCTTTCACAGCAACCCTAAATATAACCCTGGCCCGCATGGCAGACGACTGAAAAATCGGTCCACAGAAAACGTGCTACAAGCCCCATTTGACCATCCAAAAGTGCCCCCAAAGGAAGGCTTTGGGTACAACTGACCTCCCCAGGGGAGCCTTTATGCAGGCCCATACGCAACTGGACCCCCCGTGTTCGCTGTTTACAAGCAACCCTAAATATAACACAAGCAAGCATGGCAGAAAACTGAAAACTCGGGCCACAGAAAAAGCGTTTCAAGCCCCATTCACCCATCCAGAAGTGCCCCCAAAGGAAGGCTTTGGGTACAAGTGAACTCCCCAGGGGAGCCTTTATGCAGCCCCACATGCAACTGGACCCTCCTTGTTCACTGTTTACGAGCAACCCTAAATATACCCCTAGCCACCATGGCAGAAGACTGAAAACTCGGGCTCCAGAAAATACGTTTCAAGCCCCATTCACCCATCCAGAAGTGCCCCCAAAGGAAGGCTTTGGGTACAACTGAACTCCCCAGGGGAGCCTTTATGCAGCCCCACATGCAACTGGACCCTCCGGGTTCACTCTTTCACAGCAACCCTAAATATAGCCCTGGCCCGCCTGGCAGTCGACTGAAAACTCGGGCCCCAGAAAATGCGTTAAAAGCCTAATTCGCCCATCCAAAAGTGCCCCCAGAGGAAGGCTTTGGGTACAACTGAACTCTCCAGGGGAGCCTTTACGCAGCCCCACATGCAACTGGACCCTCCTTGTTCACTGTTTACGAGCAACCCTAAATATACCCCTAGCCACTATGGCAGAAGACTGAAAACTCGGGCTCCAGAAAATGCATTTCAAGCCCCATTCACCCATCCAGAAGTGCCCCCAAAGGAAGGCTTTGGGTACAAGTGAACTCCCCAGGGGAGCCTTTATGCAGCCCCACATGCAACTGGACCCTCCGGGTTCACTCTTTCACCGCAAGCCTCAATATAGCCCTCGGCGCAATGGGAGAAGACTGAAAAAGCGGGCCTCAGAAAACGCATTGCGATTCCCCTTGGACCATCCAAAAGTGCCCCCAAAGGAAGGCTTTGGGTACAACTGGACTCCCCAGGGGAGCCTTAACGCAGCCCCACATGCAACTGGACCCTCCGGGTTCACTCTTTCACCGCAAGCCTAAATATAGCCCTAGCCACCATGGCAGAAGACTGAAAACTCGGGCTCCAGAAAATGCGTTTCAAGCCCCATTCACCCATCCAGAAGTGCCCCCAAAGGAAGGCTTTGGGTACAGCTGAACTCCCCAGGGGAGCCTTTATGCAGCCCCACATGCAACTGGACCCTCCGGGTTCACTCTTTCACCGCAAGCCTAAATATAGCCCTAGCACGCCTGGCAGTCGACTGAAAGCTCGGGCCACAGAAAATGTGTTACGAGCCCCATTCGTCCATCTAAAAGTGCCTCCAAACGAAGGCTTTGGGTACATCTGAACTCCCCAGGGGAGCCTTTACGCAGCCCCACATGCAACTGGTCCCTCCGGGTTCACTCTTTCACAGCAACCCTAAATATAGCCCTGGCCCGCCTGGCAGTCGACTGAAAACTCGGGCCCCAGAAAATGCGTTAAAAGCCTAATTCGCCCATCCAAAAGTGCCCCCAGAGGAAGGCTTTGGGTACAAGTGAACTCCCCAGGGGAGCCTTAACGCAGCCCCACATGCAACTGGACCCTCCGTATTCGCTCTTTCACAGCAACCCTAAATATAGCCCTGGCCCGCCTGGCAGTCGACTGAAAACTCGGGCCCCAGAAAAACTGTTAAAAGCCTAATTCGCCCATCCAAAAGTGCCCCCAGAGGAAGGCTTTGGGTACAACTGAACTCCCCAGGGGAGCCTTTATGCAGCCCCACATGCAACTGGACCCTCCGGGTTCACTCTTTCACCGCAAGCCTAAATATAGCCCTAGCACGCCTGGCAGTCGACTGAAAGCTCGGGCCACAGAAAATGTGTTACGAGCCCCATTCGCCCATCCAAAAGTGCCCCCAAAGGAAGGCTTTGGGTACAACTGACCTCCCCAGGGGAGCCTTTATGCAGGCCCATACGCAACTGGACCCTCCGTGTTCGCTGTTTACAAGCAACCCTAAATATAACACTAGCCAGCATGGCAGAAAACTGAAAACTCGGGCCACAGAAAAAGCGTTTCAAGCCCCATTCACCCATCCAGAAGTGCCCCCAAAGGAAGGCTTTAGGTACAAGTGAACTCCCCAGGGGAGCCTTTATGCAGCCCCACATGCAACTGGACCCTCCTTGTTCACTGTTTACGAGCAACCCTAAATATACCCCTAGCCACCATGGCAGAAGACTGAAAACTCGGGCTCCAGAAAATGCGTTTCAAGCCCCATTCACCCATCCAGAAGTGCCCCCAAAGGAAGGCTTTGGGTACAACTGAACTCCCCAGGGGAGCCTTTATGCAGCCCCACATGCAACTGGACCCTCCGGGTTCACTCTTTCACCGCAAGCCTCAATATAGCCCTCGGCGCAATGGGAGAAGACTGAAAAAGCGGGCCTCAGAAAACGCATTGCGATTCCCCTTGGACCATCCAAAAGTGCCCCCAAAGGAAGGCTTTGGGTACAACTGGACTCCCCAGGGGAGCCTTAACGCAGCCCCACATGCAACTGGACCCTCCGTATTCGCTCTTTCACAGCAACCCTAAATATAGCCCTGGCCAGCATGGCAGAAGACTGAAAACTCGGGCCACAGAAAAAGCGTTTCAAGCCCCATTCACCCATCCAGAAGTGCCCCCAAAGGAAGGCTTTGGGTACAAGTGAACTCCCCAGGGGAGCCTTTATGCAGCCCCACATGCAACTGGACCCTCCGTATTCGCTCTTTCACAGCAACCCTAAATATAGCCCTGGCCTGCATGGCAGACGACTGAAAAATCGGGCCCCAGAAAACGTGCTACAAGCCTCATTCGACCATCCAAAAGTGCCCCCAAAGGAAGGCTTTGGGTACAACTGAACTCCCCAGGGGAGCCTTTATGCAGGCCCATACGCAACTGGACCCCCCGTGTTCGCTGTTTACAAGCAACCCTAAATATAACACTAGCCAGCATGGTAGAAAACTGAAACTTCGGGCCACAGAAAAACTGTTAAAAGCCTAATTCGCCCATCCAAAAGTGCCCCCAGAGGAAGGCTTTGGGTACAACTGAACTCCCCAGGGGAGCCTTAACGCAGCCCCACATGCAACTGGACCCTCCGGGTTCACTCTTTCACCGCAAGCCTAAATATAGCCCTAGCCACCATGGCAGAAGACTGAAAACTCGGGCTCCAGAAAATGCGTTTCAAGCCCCATTCACCCATCCAGAAGTGCCCCCAAAGGAAGGCTTTGGGTACAGCTGAACTCCCCAGGGGAGCCTTTATGCAGCCCCACATGCAACTGGACCCTCCGGGTTCACTCTTTCACAGCAACCCTAAATATAGCCCTGGCCCGCCTGGCAGTCGACTGAAAACTCGGGCCCCAGAAAATGTGTTACGAGCCCCATTCGTCCATCTAAAAGTGCCTCCAAAGGAAGGCTTTGGGTACATCTGAACTCCCCAGGGGAGCCTTTATGCAGCCCCACATGCAACTGGACCCTCCGGGTTCACTCTTTCACCGCAAGCCTAAATATAGCCCTAGCACGCCTGGCAGTCGACTGAAAGCTCGGGCCACAGAAAATGTGTTACGAGCCCCATTCGTCCATCTAAAAGTGCCTCCAAAGGAAGGCTTTGGGTACATCTGAACTCCCCAGGGGAGCCTTTACGCAGCCCCACATGCAACTGGTCCCTCCGGGTTCACTCTTTCACAGCAACCCTAAATATAGCCCTGGCCCGCCTGGCAGTCGACTGAAAACTCGGGCCCCAGAAAATGCGTTAAAAGCCTAATTCGCCCATCCAAAAGTGCCCCCAGAGGAAGGCTTTGGGTACAAGTGAACTCCCCAGGGGAGCCTTAACGCAGCCCCACATGCAACTGGACCCTCCGTATTCGCTCTTTCACAGCAACCCTAAATATAGCCCTGGCCCGCTTGGCAGTCGACTGAAAACTCGGGCCCCAGAAAAACTGTTAAAAGCCTAATTCGCCCATCCAAAAGTGCCCCCAAAGGAAGGCTTTGGGTACAACTGACCTCCCCAGGGGAGCCTTTATGCAGGCCCATACGCAACTGGACCCTCCGTGTTCGCTGTTTACAAGCAACCCTAAATATAACACTAGCCAGCATGGCAGAAAACTGAAAACTCGGGCCACAGAAAAAGCGTTTCAAGCCCCATTCACCCATCCAGAAGTGCCCCCAAAGGAAGGCTTTGGGTACAAGTGAACTCCCCAGGGGAGCCTTTATCCAGCCCCACATGCAACTGGACCCTCCTTCTTCACTGTTTACGAGCAACCCTAAATATACCCCTAGCCACCATGGCAGAAGACTGAAAACTCGGGCTCCAGAAAATGCGTTTCAAGCCCCATTCACCCATCCAGAAGTGCCCCCAAAGGAAGGCTTTGGGTACAACTGAACTCCCCAGGGGAGCCTTTATGCAGCCCCACATGCAACTGGACCCTCCGGGTTCACTCTTTCACCGCAAGCCTCAATATAGCCCTCGGCGCAATGGGAGAAGACTGAAAAAGCGGGCCTCAGAAAACGCATTGCGATTCCCCTTGGACCATCCAAAAGTGCCCCCAAAGGAAGGCTTTGGGTACAACTGGACTCCCCAGGGGAGCCTTAACGCAGCCCCACATGCAACTGGACCCTCCGTATTCGCTCTTTCACAGCAACCCTAAATATAGCCCTGGCCAGCATGGCAGAAGACTGAAAACTCGGGCCACAGAAAAAGCGTTTCAAGCCCCATTCACCCATCCAGAAGTGCCCCCAAAGGAAGGCTTTGGGTACAACTGAACTCCCCAGGGGAGCCTTTATGCAGGCCCATACGCAACTGGACCCCCCGTGTTCGCTGTTTACAAGCAACCCTAAATATAACACTAGCCAGCATGGTAGAAAACTGAAACTTCGGGCCACAGAAAAACTGTTAAAAGCCTAATTCGCCCATCCAAAAGTGCCCCCAGAGGAAGGCTTTGGGTACAACTGAACTCCCCAGGGGAGCCTTTATGCAGCCCCACATGCAACTGGACCCTCCGGGTTCACTCTTTCACAGCAACCCTAAATATAGCCCTGGCCCGCCTGCCAGTCGACTGAAAACTCCGGCCCCAGAAAATGCGTTAAAAGCCTAATTCGCCCATCCAAAAGTGCCCCCAGAGGAAGGCTTTGGGTACAACTGAACTCCCCAGGGGAGCCTTAACGCAGCCCCACATGCAACTGGACCCTCCGTATTCGCTCTTTCACAGCAACCCTAAATATAGCCCTGGCCCGCCTGGCAGTCGACTGAAAACTCGGGCCCCAGAAAATGCGTTAAAAGCCTAATTCGCCCATCCAAAAGTGCCCCCAAAGGAAGGCTTTGGGTACATCTGAACTCCCCAGGGGAGCCTTTATGCAGCCCCACATGCAACTGGACCCTCCGTATTCGCTCTTTCACAGCAACCCTAAATATAACCCTGGCCCGCATGGCAGACGACTGAAAAATCGGTCCACAGAAAACGTGCTACAAGGCCCATTTGACCATCCAAAAGTGCCTCCAGAGGAAGGCTTTGGGTACAACTGAACTCCCCAGGGGAGCCTTTATGCAGGCCCATACGCAACTGGACCCCCCGTGTTCGCTGTTTACAAGCAACCCTAAATATAACCCTAGCCAGCATGGCAGAAAACTGAAAACTCGGGCCACAGAAAAAGCGTTTCAAGCCCCATTCACCCATCCAGAAGTGCCCCCAAAGGAAGGCTTTGGGTACATCTGAACTCCCCAGGGGAGCCTTTACGCAGCCCCACATGCAACTGGACCCTCCTTGTTCACTGTTTACGAGCAACCCTAAATATACCCCTAGCCACCATGGCAGAAGACTGAAAACTCGGGCTCCAGAAAATGCGTTTCAAGCCCCATTCACCCATCCAGAAGTGCCCCCAAAGGAAGGCTTTGGGTACAAGTGAACTCCCCAGGGGAGCCTTTACGCAGCCCCACATGCAACTGAACCCTCCGGGTTCACTCTTTCACCGCAAGCCTAAATATAGCCCTAGCACGCCTGGCAGTCGACTGAAAGCTCGGGCCACAGAAAATGTGTTACGAGCCCCATTCGCCCATCCAAAAGTGCCCCCAGAGGAAGGCTTTGGGTACAACTGAACTCCCCAGGGGAGCCTTTATGCAGCCCCACATGCAACTGGACCCTCCGGGTTCACTCTTTCACCGCAAGCCTAAATATAACCCTAGCCAGCATGGCAGAAGACTGAAAACTCGGGCCACAGAAAAAGCGTTTCAAGCCCCTTTCGCCCATCCAGAAGTGCCCCCAAAGGAAGGCTTTGGGTACAAGTGAACTCCCCAGGGGAGCCTTTATGCAGCCCCACATGCAACTGGACCCTCCGTATTCGCTCTTTCACAGCAACCCTAAATATAACCCTGGCCCGCATGGCAGGCGACTGAAAACTCGGGCCCTAGAAAACGTGCTACAAGCCCCATTCGACCATCCAAAAGTGCCCCCAAAGGAAGGCTTTGGGTACAAGTGAACTCCCCAGGGGAGCCTTTATGCAGGCCGATACGCAACTAGACCCCCCGTGTTCGCTGTTTACAAGCAACCCTAAATAAAACCCTAGCCAGCATGGCAGAAAACAGAAAACTCGGGCCACAGAAAAAGCGTTTCAAGCCCCATTCACCCATCCAGAAGTGCCTCCAAAGGAAGGCTTTGGATACAACTGAGCTCTCCAGGGGAGCCTTTATGCAGCCCCACATGCAACTGGACCCTCCGGGTTCACTCTTTCACAGCAACCCTAAATATAGCCCTGGCCAGCCTGGCAGTCGACTGAAAACTCGGGCCACAGAAAATGCGTTAAAAGCCTAATTCGCCCATCCAAAAGTGCCCCCAGAGGAAGGCTTTGGGTACAACTGGACTCCCCAGGGGAGCCTTAACGCAGCCCCACATGCAACTGGACCCTCCGTATTCGCTCTTTCACAGCAACCCTAAATATAGCCCTGGCCCGCCTGGCAGTCGACTGAAAACTCGGGCCCCAGAAAATGCGTTTAAAGCCTAATTCGCCCATCCAAAAGTGCCCCCAGAGGAAGGCTTTGGGTACATCTGAACTCTCCAGGGGAGCATTTACGCAGCCCCACATGCAACTGGACCCTCCTTGTTCACTGTTTACAAGCAACCCTAAATATACCCCTAGCCAGCATGGCAGAAGACTGAAAACTCGGGCCACAGAAAAAGCGTTTCAAGCCCCTTTCGCCCATCCAGAAGTGCCCCCAAAGGAAGGCTTTGGGTACAAGTGAACTCCCCAGGGGAGCCTTTATGCAGCCCCACATGCAACTGAACCCTCCGGGTTCACTCTTTCACCGCAAGCCTAAATATAGCCCTAGCACGCCTGGCAGTCGACTGAAAGCTCGGGCCACAGAAAATGTGTTACGAGCCCCATTCGCACATCCAAAAGTGCCCCCAGAGGAAGGCTTTGGGTACAACTGAACTCCCCAGGGGAGCCTTTATGCAGCCCCACATGCAACTGGACCCTCCGGGTTCACTCTTTCACCGCAAGCCTAAATATAACCCTAGCCAGCATGGCAGAAGACTGAAAACTCGGGCCACAGAAAAAGCGTTTCAAGCCCCTTTCGCCCATCCAGAAGTGCCCCCAAAGGAAGGCTTTGGGTACAAGTGAACTCCCCAGGGGAGCCTTTATGCAGCCCCACATGCAACTGGACCCTCCGTATTCGCTCTTTCACAGCAACCCTAAATATAACCCTGGCCCGCATGGCAGGCGACTGAAAACTCGGGCCCTAGAAAACGTGCTACAAGCCCCATTCGACCATCCAAAAGTGCCCCCAAAGGAAGGCTTTGGGTACAAGTGAACTCCCCAGGGGAGCCTTTATGCAGGCCGATACGCAACTAGACCCCCCGTGTTCGCTGTTTACAAGCAACCCTAAATAAAACCCTAGCCAGCATGGCAGAAAACAGAAAACTCGGGCCACAGAAAAAGCGTTTCAAGCCCCATTCACCCATCCAGAAGTGCCTCCAAAGGAAGGCTTTGGATACAACTGAACTCTCCAGGGGAGCCTTTATGCAGCCCCACATGCAACTGGACCCTCCGGGTTCACTCTTTCACAGCAACCCTAAATATAGCCCTGGCCCGCCTGGCAGTCGACTGAAAACTCGGGCCACAGAAAATGCGTTAAAAGCCTAATTCGCCCATCCAAAAGTGCCCCCAGAGGAAGGCTTTGGGTACAACTGGACTCCCCAGGGGAGCCTTAACGCAGCCCCACATGCAACTGGACCCTCCGTATTCGCTCTTTCACAGCAACCCTAAATATAGCCCTGGCCCGCCTGGCAGTCGACTGAAAACTCGGGCCCCAGAAAATGTGTTTAAAGCCTAATTCGCCCATCCAAAAGTGCCCCCAGAGGAAGGCTTTGGGTACATCTGAACTCTCCAGGGGAGCATTTACGCAGCCCCACATGCAACTGGACCCTCCTTGTTCACTGTTTACGAGCAACCCTAAATATACCCCTAGCCACCATGGCAGAAGACTGAAAACTCGGGCTCCAGAAAATGCATTTCAAGCCCCATTCACCCATCCAGAAGTGCCCCCAAAGGAAGGCTTTGGGTACAACTGAACTCCCCAGGGGAGCCTTTATGCAGCCCCACATGCAACTGGACCCTCCGGGTTCACTCTTTCACCGCAAGCCTAAATATAGCCCTAGCACGCCTGGCAGTCGACTGAAAGCTCGGGCCACAGAAAATGTGTTACGAGCCCCATTCGCCCATCCAAAAGTGCCCCCAAAGGAAGGCTTTGGGTACAAGTGAACTCCCCAGGGGAGCCTTTATGCAGCCCCACATGCAACTGGACCCTCCGTGTTCGCTCTTTACAGCAACGCTAAATATAACCCTAGCCAGCATGGCAGAAGACTGAAAACTCGGGCCACAGAAAAAGCGTTTCAAGCCCCTTTCGCCCATCCAGAAGTGCCCCCAAAGGAAGGCTTTGGGTACAAGTGAACTCCCCAGGGGAGCCTTTATGCAGCCCCACATGCAACTGGACCCTCCTTGTTCACTGTTTACGAGCAACCCTAAATATACCCCTAGCCACCATGGCAGAAGACTGAAAACTCGGGCTCCAGAAAATGCGTTTCAAGCCCCATTCACCCATCCAGAAGTGCCCCCAAAGGAAGGCTTTGGGTACAACTGAACTCCCCAGGGGAGCCTTTATGCAGCCCCACATGCAACTGGACCCTCCGGGTTCACTCTTTCCCTGCAAGCCTCAATATAGCCCTCGGCGCAATGGGAGAAGACTGAAAGAGCGGGCCTCAGAAAACGCATTGCGATTCCCCTTTGTGAGGAATGTTTTAACAATTCCAATTCGTGTCCATAAATTCGTGTCCATAAAAAAATAAGTCTGTAATAATGTAATAATTCTGTTTGAATCCTGTCTGCCTCTGGGCCCTGCACTGGCAATTTAATTCTTGAACCACAGATGCAGTGTGCCCCAGTCTCCCCCTCATTCCAGTCAGTTTATCACGTCTTCAGAAAACACTCCTTAAATTTATGAACCTGTTTGCTTTTGTTATTCCTGACTTCTAGTTCTAACAGTTACAGTTTTTCTTTTCTGTCTTCTTCGAGATTGATTTAACACTGCTATAGATGTTATGTAGATGACTGTGAATAGCTGGGAAAGAATGTTTTAATTGCTCGTGAGTCGCCAACCTGTTTGGGAGTTTCAGAACAACTGATAATAACCGGTGACTGCTGGTGACTGTTATGGGATCCTTGGTATCTGGCCAGGGGGGCCAAGAGATTAAGAGGAAGAAAAAAGAAGCTGAAGGACGGTTGGGAGACAAGACCTGTGGAGAGTGTACAGAGAGTGTTCCATAAACTTGGAATAGTGCCGAGTAAGTACAAAGGGTGAGAGGAAGACTACGAGCCTTCAGCATGAAAAACCCCTAGAGACCCCCAGAGGAGACTGATGCGCATGCTCCAGTAGGAGGAACTGGACCCCGGAAGCTAATTTTAATAATCTCTTTTTTTAGAAGTAGTAATGAATATGTATTAGTCTAGGTGCATAAAAATCAGCTGCTTGATGTAACTGGTGTGCGTCCTGGTGGAGCAGAGACTCCCGGTGCACCCAGCGCTGTTTGCTTACCTCTATTCCTTTATATTCTTTTAATAAATCCTATTTTTTTATTTAATCCTAATTTGAATCCTGAGCCATTTATAACACCTTGGAACATCCAAAAGTGCCCCCAGAGGAAGGTTTCGGTACAACTGAACTCCCCAGGGGAGCCTTTACGCAGCCCCACATGCAACTGGACCCTCCTTGTTCACTGTTTACGAGCAACCCTAAATATACCCCTAGCCAGCATGGCAGAAGACTGAAAACTCGGGCTCCAGAAAATGCGTTTCAAGCCCCATTCACCCATCCAGAAGTGCCCCCAAAGGAAGGCTTTGGGTACAACTGAACTCCCCAGGGGAGCCTTTATGCAGCCCCACATGCAACTGGACCATCCGGGTTCACACTTTCACAGCAACCCAAAATATAGCCCTGGCCCGCCTGGCAGTCGACTGAAAACTCGGGCCCCAGAAAATGCGTTAAAAGCCTATTCGCCCATCCAAAAGTTCCCCCAGAGGAAGGCTTTGGGTACAACTGAACTCCCCAGGGGAGCCTTAACGCAGCCCCACATGCAACTGGACCCTCCGTATTCGCTCTTTCACAGCAACCCTAAATATAGCCCTGGCCCGCCTGTCAGTCGACTGAAAACTCGGGCCCCAGAAAATGCATTAAAAGCCTAATTCGCCCATCCAAAAGTGCCCCCAAAGGAAGGCTTTGGGTACAACTGAACTCCCCAGGGGAGCCTTTATGCAGCCCCACATGCAACTGGACCCTCCGGGTTCACTCTTTCACCGCAAGCCTAAATATAGCCCTAGCACGCCTGGCAGTCGACTGAAAGCTCGGGCCACAGAAAATGTGTTACGAGCCCCATTCGCCCATCCAAAAGTGCCCCCAAAGGAAGGCTTTGGGTACAACTGACCTCCCCAGGGGAGCCTTTATGCAGGCCCATACGCAACTGGACCCTCCGTGTTCGCTGTTTACAAGCAACCCTAAATATAACACTAGCCAGCATGGCAGAAAACTGAAAACTCGGGCCACAGAAAAAGCGTTTCAAGCCCCATTCACCCATCCAGAAGTGCCCCCAAAGGAAGGCTTTGGGTACAAGTGAACTCCCCAGGGGAGCCTTTATCCAGCCCCACATGCAACTGGACCCTCCTTGTTCACTGTTTACGAGCAACCCTAAATATACCCCTAGCCACCATGGCAGAAGACTGAAAACTCGGGCTCCAGAAAATGCGTTTCAAGCCCCATTCACCCATCCAGAAGTGCCCCCAAAGGAAGGCTTTGGGTACAACTGAACTCCCCAGGGGAGCCTTTATGCAGCCCCACATGCAACTGGACCCTCCGGGTTCACTCTTTCACCGCAAGCCTCAATATAGCCCTCGGCGCAATGGGAGAAGACTGAAAAAGCGGGCCTCAGAAAACGCATTGCGATTCCCCTTGGACCATCCAAAAGTGCCCCCAAAGGAAGGCTTTGGGTACAACTGGACTCCCCAGGGGGGCCTTAACGCAGCCCCACATGCAACTGGACCCTCCGTATTCGCTCTTTCACAGCAACCCTAAATATAGCCCTGGCCAGCATGGCAGAAGACTGAAAACTCGGGCCACAGAAAAAGTGTTTCAAGCCCCATTCACCCATCCAGAAGTGCCCCCAAAGGAAGGCTTTGGGTACAACTGAACTCCCCAGGGGAGCCTTTATGCAGGCCCATACGCAACTGGACCCCCCGTGTTCGCTGTTTACAAGCAACCCTAAATATAACACTAGCCAGCATGGTAGAAAACTGAAACTTCGGGCCACAGAAAAACTGTTAAAAGCCTAATTCGCCCATCCAAAAGTGCCCCCAGAGGAAGGCTTTGGGTACAACTGAACTCCCCAGGGGAGCCTTTACGCAGCCCCACATGCAACTGGACCCTCCGTGTTCGCTCTTTACAGCAACCCTAAATATAACCCTAGCCAGCATGGCAGAAGACTGAAAACTCGAGCCACAGAAAAAGCGTTTCAAGCCCCTTTCGCCCATCCAGAAGTGCCCCCAAAGGAAGGCTTTGGGTACAACTGAACTCCCCAGGGGAGCCTTTATGCAGCCCCACATGCAACTGGACCCTCCGTATTCGCTCTTTCACAGCAACCCTAAATATAACCCTGGCCCGCATGGCAGACGACTGAAAAATCGAGCCCCAGAAAACGTGCTACAAGCCCCATTCGACCATCCAAAAGTGCCCCCAAAGGAAGGCTTTGGGTACAAGTGAACTCCCCAGGGGAGCCTTTACGCAGCCCCACATGCAACTGGACCCTCCTTGTTCACTGTTTACGAGCAACCCTAAATATACCCCTAGCCACCATGGCAGAAGACTGAAAACTCGGGCTCCAGAAGATGCGTTTCAAGCCCCATTCGCCCATCCAGAAGTGCCCCCAAAGGAAGGCTTTGGGTACATCTGAACTCCCCAGGGGAGCCTTTACGCAGCCCCACATGGAACTGGACCCTCCGTGTTCGCTCTTTACAGCAACACTAAATATAACACTAGCCACCATGGCAGAAGACTGAAAACTCGGGCCACAGAAAACGTGCTACAAGCCCCATTCGACCATTCAAAAGTGCCCCCAAAGGAAGGCTTTGGGTACAAGTGAACTCCCCAGGGGAGCCTTTACGCAGCCCCACATGCAGCTGGACCCTCCGTATTCGCTCCTTACAGCAACCCTAAATATAACCCTAGCCACCATGGCAGAAGACTGAAAGCTCGGGCCACAAAAAATGTGTTACGAGCCCCATTCGCCCATCCAAAAGTGCCCCCAAAGGAAGGCTTTGGGTACATCTGAACTCCCCAGGGGAGCCTTTACGCAGCCCCACATGGAACTGGACCCTCCGTGTTCGCTCTTTACAGCAACACTAAATATAACCCTAGCCAGCATGGCAGAAGACTGAAAACTCGGGCTCCAGAAAATGCGTTTCAAGCCCCATTCACCCATCCAGAAGTGCCCCCAAAGGAAGGCTTTGGGTACAACTGAACTCCCCAGGGGAGCCTTTATGCAGCCCCACATGCAACTGGACCCTCCGTATTCGCTCTTTCACCGCAAGCCTAAATATAGCCCTCGGCGCAATGTGAGAAGACTGAAAAAGCAGGCCTCAGAAAACGCATTGCGATTCCCCTTGGACCATCCAAAAGTGCCCCCAAAGGAAGGCTTTGGGTACAACTGGACTCCCCAGGGGAGCCTTAACGCAGCCCCACATGCAACTGGACCCTCCGTATTCGCTCTTTCACAGCAACCCTAAATATAGCCCTGGCGCGCCTGGCAGTCGACTGAAAACTCGGGCCCCAGAAAAACTGTTAAAAGCCTAATTCGCCCATCCAAAAGTGCCCCAGAGGAAGGCTTTGGGTACAACTGAACTCCCCAGGGGAGCCTTTACGCAGCCCCACATGCAACTGGACCCTCCGTGTTCGCTCTTTACAGCAACCCTAAATATAACCCTAGCCAGCATGGCAGAAGACTGAAAATTCGGGCCACAGAAAAAGCATTTCAAGCCCCATTCACCCATCCAGAAGTGCCCCCAAAGGAAGGCTTTGAGTACAACTGAACTCCCCAGGGGAGCCTTTATGCAGCCCCACATGCAACTGGACCCTCCGGGTTCACTCTTTCACAGCAACCCTAAATATAGCCCTGGCCCGCCTGGCAGTCGACTGAAAGCTCGGGCCACAGAAAATGAGTTACGAGCCCCATTCGCCCATCCAAAAGTGCCCCCAAAGGAAGGCTTTGGGTACATCTGAACTCCCCAGGGGAGCCTTTACACAGCCCTACATGCAACTGGACCCTCCGTGTTCGCTCTTTACAGCAACCCTAAATATAACCCTAGCCAGCAAGGCAGAAGACTGAAAACTCGGGCCACAGAAAAAGCGTTTCAAGCCCCTTTCGCCCATCCAGAAGTGCCCCCAACGGAAGGCTTTGGGTACAGCTGAACTCCCCAGGGGAGCCTTAACGCAGCCCCACATGCAACTGGACCCTCCGGGTTCACTCTTTCACCGCAAGCCTAAATATAGCCCTAGCCACCATGGCAGAAGACTGAAAACTCGGGCTCCAGAAAATGCGTTTCAAGCCCCATTCACCCATCCAGAAGTGCCCCCAAAGGAAGGCTTTGGGTACAGCTGAACTCCCCAGGGGAGCCTTTATGCAGCCCCACATGCAACTGGACCCTCCGGGTTCACTCTTTCACCGCAAGCCTAAATATAGCCCTAGCACGCCTGGCAGTCGACTGAAAGCTCGGGCCACAGAAAATGTGTTACGAGCCCCATTCGTCCATCTAAAAGTGCCTCCAAAGGAAGGCTTTGGGTACATCTGAACTCCCCAGGGGAGCCTTAACGCAGCCCCACATGCAACTGGACCCTCCGTATTCGCTCTTTCACAGCAACCCTAAATATAGCCCTGGCCCGCTTGGCAGTCGACTGAAAACTCGGGCCCCAGAAAAACTGTTAAAAGCCTAATTCGCCCATCCAAAAGTGCCCCCAAAGGAAGGCTTTGGGTACAACTGAACTCCCCAGGGGAGCCTTTATGCAGCCCCACATGCAACTGGACCCTCCGGGTTCACTCTTTCACCGCAAGCCTAAATATAGCCCTAGCACGCCTGGCAGTCGATTGAAAGCTCGGGCCACAGAAAATGTGTTACGAGCCCCATTCGCCCATCCAAAAGTGCCCCCAAAGGAAGGCTTTGGGTACAACTGACCTCCCCAGGGGAGCCTTTATGCAGGCCCATACGCAACTGGACCCTCCGTGTTCGCTGTTTACAAGCAACCCTAAATATAACACTAGCCAGCATGGCAGAAAACTGAAAACTCGGGCCACAGAAAAAGCGTTTCAAGCCCCATTCACCCATCCAGAAGTGCCCCCAAAGGAAGGCTTTGGGTACAAGTGAACTCCCCAGGGGAGCCTTTATCCAGCCCCACATGCAACTGGACCCTCCGGGTTCACTGTTTACGAGCAACCCTAAATATACCCCTAGCCACCATGGCAGAAGACTGAAAACTCGGGCTCCAGAAAATGCGTTTCAAGCCCCATTCACCCATCCAGAAGTGCCCCCAAAGGAAGGCTTTGGGTACAACTGAACTCCCCAGGGGAGCCTTTATGCAGCCCCACATGCAACTGGACCCTCCGGGTTCACTCTTTCACCGCAAGCCTCAATATAGCCCTCGGCGCAATGGGAGAAGACTGAAAAAGCGGGCCTCAGAAAACGCATTGCGATTCCCCTTGGACCATCCAAAAGTGCCCCCAAAGGAAGGCTTTGGGTACAACTGGACTCCCCAGGGGAGCCTTAACGCAGCCCCACATGCAACTGGACCCTCCGTATTCGCTCTTTCACAGCAACCCTAAATATAGCCCTGGCCAGCATGGCAGAAGACTGAAAACTCGGGCCACAGAAAAAGCGTTTCAAGCCCCATTCACCCATCCAGAAGTGCCCCCAAAGGAAGGCTTTGGGTACAACTGAACTCCCCAGGGGAGCCTTTATGCAGGCCCATACGCAACTGGACCCCCCGTGTTCGCTGTTTACAAGCAACCCTAAATATAACACTAGCCAGCATGGTAGAAAACTGAAACTTCGGGCCACAGAAAAACTGTTAAAAGCCTAATTCGCCCATCCAAAAGTGCCCCCAGAGGAAGGCTTTGGGTACAACTGAACTCCCCAGGGGAGCCTTTACGCAGCCCCACATGCAACTGGACCCTCCGGGTTCACTCTTTCACAGCAACCCTAAATATAGCCCTGGCCCGCCTGGCAGTCGACTGAAAACTCGGGCCCCAGAAAATGCGTTAAAAGCCTAATTCGCCCATCCAAAAGTGCCCCCAAAGGAAGGCTTTGGGTACATCTGAACTCCCCAGGGGATCCTTTACGCAGCCCCACATGCAACTGGACCCTCCTTGTTCACTGTTTACAAGCAACCCTAAATATAACCCTAGCCAGCATGGCAGAAGACTGAAAACTCGGGCCACAGAAAAAGCGTTTCAAGCCCCTTTCGCCCATCCAGAAGTGCCCCCAAAGGAAGGCTTTGGGTACAAGTGAACTCCCCAGGGGAGCCTTTATGCAGCCCCACATGCAACTGGACCCTCCGTATTCGCTCTTTCACAGCAACCCTAAATATAACCCTGGCCCGCATGGCAGACGACTGAAAAATCGGTCCACAGAAAACGTGCTACAAGGCCCATTTGACCATCCAAAAGTGCCTCCAGAGGAAGGCTTTGGGTACAACTGAACTCCCCAGGGGAGCCTTTATGCAGGCCCATACGCAACTGGACCCCCCGTGTTCGCTGTTTACAAGCAACCCTAAATATAACCCTAGCCAGCATGGCAGAAAACTGAAAACTCGGGCCACAGAAAAAGCGTTTCAAGCCCCATTCACCCATCCAGAAGTGCCCCCAAAGGAAGGCTTTGGGTACATCTGAACTCCCCAGGGGAGCCTTTACGCAGCCCCACATGCAACTGGACCCTCCTTGTTCACTGTTTACGAGCAACCCTAAATATACCCCTAGCCACCATGGCAGAAGACTGAAAACTCGGGCTCCAGAAAATGCGTTTCAAGCCCCATTCACCCATCCAGAAGTGCCCCCAAAGGAAGGCTTTGGGTACAAGTGAACTCCCCAGGGGAGCCTTTACACAGCCCCACATGCAACTGAACCCTCCGGGTTCACTCTTTCACCGCAAGCCTAAATATAGCCCTAGCACGCCTGGCAGTCGACTGAAAGCTCGGGCCACAGAAAATGTGTTACGAGCCCCATTCGCCCATCCAAAAGTGCCCCCAGAGGAAGGCTTTGGGTACAACTGAACTCCCCAGGGGAGCCTTTATGCAGCCCCACATGCAACTGGACCCTCCGGGTTCACTCTTTCACCGCAAGCCTAAATATAACCCTAGCCAGCATGGCAGAAGACTGAAAACTCGGGCCACAGAAAAAGCGTTTCAAGCCCCTTTCGCCCATCCAGAAGTGCCCCCAAAGGAAGGCTTTGGGTACAACTGACCTCCCCAGGGGAGCCTTTATGCAGGCCCATACGCAACTGGACCCTCCGTGTTCGCTGTTTACAAGCAACCCTAAATATAACACTAGCCAGCATGGCAGAAAACTGAAAACTCGGGCCACAGAAAAAGCGTTTCAAGCCCCATTCACCCATCCAGAAGTGCCCCCAAAGGAAGGCTTTGGGTACAAGTGAACTCCCCAGGGGAGCCTTTATCCAGCCCCACATGCAACTGGACCCTCCTTGTTCACTGTTTACGAGCAACCCTAAATATACCCCTAGCCACCATGGCAGAAGACTGAAAACTCGGGCTCCAGAAAATGCGTTTCAAGCCCCATTCACCCATCCAGAAGTGCCCCCAAAGGAAGGCTTTGGGTACAACTGAACTCCCCAGGGGAGCCTTTATGCAGCCCCACATGCAACTGGACCCTCCGGGTTCACTCTTTCACCGCAAGCCTCAATATAGCCCTCGGCGCAATGGGAGAAGACTGAAAAAGCGGGCCTCAGAAAACGCATTGCGATTCCCCTTGGACCATCCAAAAGTGCCCCCAAAGGAAGGCTTTGGGTACAACTGGACTCCCCAGGGGAGCCTTAACGCAGCCCCACATGCAACTGGACCCTCCGTATTCGCTCTTTCACAGCAACCCTAAATATAGCCCTGGCCAGCATGGCAGAAGACTGAAAACTCGGGCCACAGAAAAAGCGTTTCAAGCCCCATTCACCCATCCAGAAGTGCCCCCAAAGGAAGGCTTTGGGTACAACTGAACTCCCCAGGGGAGCCTTTATGCAGGCCCATACGCAACTGGACCCCCCGTGTTCGCTGTTTACAAGCAACCCTAAATATAACACTAGCCAGCATGGTAGAAAACTGAAACTTCGGGCCACAGAAAAACTGTTAAAAGCCTAATTCGCCCATCCAAAAGTGCCCCCAGAGGAAGGCTTTGGGTACAACTGAACTCCCCAGGGGAGCCTTTACGCAGCCCCACATGCAACTGGACCCTCCGGGTTCACTCTTTCACAGCAACCCTAAATATAGCCCTGGCCCGCCTGGCAGTCGACTGAAAACTCGGGCCCCAGAAAATGCGTTAAAAGCCTAATTCGCCCATCCAGAAGTGCCCCCAAAGGAAGGCTTTGGGTACATCTGAACTCCCCAGGGGATCCTTTACGCAGCCCCACATGCAACTGGACCCTCCTTGTTCACTGTTTACAAGCAACCCTAAATATAACCCTAGCCAGCATGGCAGAAGACTGAAAACTCGGGCCACAGAAAAAGCGTTTCAAGCCCCTTTCGCCCATCCAGAAGTGCCCCCAAAGGAAGGCTTTGGGTACAAGTGAACTCCCCAGGGGAGCCTTTATGCAGCCCCACATGCAACTGGACCCTCCGTATTCGCTCTTTCACAGCAACCCTAAATATAACCCTGGCCCGCATGGCAGACGACTGAAAAATCGGTCCACAGAAAACGTGCTACAAGGCCCATTTGACCATCCAAAAGTGCCTCCAGAGGAAGGCTTTGGGTACAACTGAACTCCCCAGGGGAGCCTTTATGCAGGCCCATACGCAACTGGACCCCCCGTGTTCGCTGTTTACAAGCAACCCTAAATATAACCCTAGCCAGCATGGCAGAAAACTGAAAACTCGGGCCACAGAAAAAGCGTTTCAAGCCCCATTCACCCATCCAGAAGTGCCCCCAAAGGAAGGCTTTGGGTACATCTGAACTCCCCAGGGGAGCCTTTACGCAGCCCCACATGCAACTGGACCCTCCTTGTTCACTGTTTACGAGCAACCCTAAATATACCCCTAGCCACCATGGCAGAAGACTGAAAACTCGGGCTCCAGAAAATGCGTTTCAAGCCCCATTCACCCATCCAGAAGTGCCCCCAAAGGAAGGCTTTGGGTACAAGTGAACTCCCCAGGGGAGCCTTTACACAGCCCCACATGCAACTGAACCCTCCGGGTTCACTCTTTCACCGCAAGCCTAAATATAGCCCTAGCACGCCTGGCAGTCGACTGAAAGCTCGGGCCACAGAAAATGTGTTACGAGCCCCATTCGCCCATCCAAAAGTGCCCCCAGAGGAAGGCTTTGGGTACAACTGAACTCCCCAGGGGAGCCTTTATGCAGCCCCACATGCAACTGGACCCTCCGGGTTCACTCTTTCACCGCAAGCCTAAATATAACCCTAGCCAGCATGGCAGAAGACTGAAAACTCGGGCCACAGAAAAAGCGTTTCAAGCCCCTTTCGCCCATCCAGAAGTGCCCCCAAAGGAAGGCTTTGGGTACAAGTGAACTCCCCAGGGGAGCCTTTATGCAGCCCCACATGCAACTGGACCCTCCGTATTCGCTCTTTCACAGCAACCCTAAATATAACCCTGGCCCGCATGGCAGGCGACTGAAAACTCGGGCCCTAGAAAACGTGCTACAAGCCCCATTCGACCATCCAAAAGTGCCCCCAAAGGAAGGCTTTGGGTACAAGTGAACTCCCCAGGGGAGCCTTTATGCAGGCCCATACGCAACTGGACCCCCCGTGTTCGCTGTTTACAAGCAACCCTAAATAAAACCCTAGCCAGCATGGCAGAAAACAGAAAACTCGGGCCACAGAAAAAGCGTTTCAAGCCCCATTCACCCATCCAGAAGTGCCTCCAAAGGAAGGCTTTGGATACAACTGAACTCTCCAGGGGAGCCTTTATGCAGCCCCACATGCAACTGGACCCTCCGGGTTCACTCTTTCACAGCAACCCTAAATATAGCCCTGGCCCGCCTGGCAGTCGACTGAAAACTCGGGCCACAGAAAATGCGTTAAAAGCCTAATTCGCCCATCCAAAAGTGCCCCCAGAGGAAGGCTTTGGGTACAACTGGACTCCCCAGGGGAGCCTTAACGCAGCCCCACATGCAACTGGACCCTCCGTATTCGCTCTTTCACAGCAACCCTAAATATAGCCCTGGCCCGCCTGGCAGTCGACTGAAAACTCGGGCCCCAGAAAATGCGTTTAAAGCCTAATTCGCCCATCCAAAAGTGCCCCCAGAGGAAGGCTTTGGGTACATCTGAACTCTCCAGGGGAGCATTTACGCAGCCCCACATGCAACTGGACCCTCCTTGTTCACTGTTTACGAGCAACCCTAAATATACCCCTAGCCACCATGGCAGAAGACTGAAAACTCGGGCTCCAGAAAATGCATTTCAAGCCCCATTCACCCATCCAGAAGTGCCCCCAAAGGAAGGCTTTGGGTACAACTGAACTCCCCAGGGGAGCCTTTATGCAGCCCCACATGCAACTGGACCCTCCGGGTTCACTCTTTCACCGCAAGCCTAAATATAGCCCTAGCACGCCTGGCAGTCGACTGAAAGCTCGGGCCACAGAAAATGTGTTACGAGCCCCATTCGCCCATCCAAAAGTGCCCCCAAAGGAAGGCTTTGGGTACAAGTGAACTCCCCAGGGGAGCCTTTATGCAGCCCCACATGCAACTGGACCCTCCGTGTTCGCTCTTTACAGCAACGCTAAATATAACCCTAGCCAGCATGGCAGAAGACTGAAAACTCGGGCTCCAGAAAATGCGTTTCAAGCCCCATTCACCCATCCAGAAGTGCCCCCAAAGGAAGGCTTTGGGTACAACTGAACTCCCCAGGGGAGCCTTTATGCAGCCCCACATGCAACTGGACCCTCCGGGTTCACTCTTTCCCCGCAAGCCTCAATATAGCCCTCGGCGCAATGGGAGAAGACTGAAAAAGCGGGCCTCAGAAAACGCATTGCGATTCCCCTTTGTGAGGAATGTTTTAACAATTCCAATTCGTGTCCATAAATTCGTGTCCATAAAAAAATAAGTCTGTAATAATGTAATAATTCTGTTTGAATCCTGTCTGCCTCTGGGCCCTGCACTGGCAATTTAATTCTTGAACCACAGATGCAGTGTGCCCCAGTCTCCCCCTCATTCCAGTCAGTTTATCACGTCTTCAGAAAACACTCCTTAAATTTATGAACCTGTTTGCTTTTGTTATTCCTGACTTCTAGTTCTAACAGTTACAGTTTTTCTTTTCTGTCTTCTTCGAGATTGATTTAACACTGCTATAGATGTTATGTAGATGACTGTGAATAGCTGGGAAAGAATGTTTTAATTGCTCGTGAGTCGCCAACCTGTTTGGGAGTTTCAGAACAACTGATAATAACCGGTGACTGCTGGTGACTGTTATGGGATCCTTGGTATCTGGCCAGGGGGGCCAAGAGATTAAGAGGAAGAAAAAAGAAGCTGAAGGACGGTTGGGAGACAAGACCTGTGGAGAGTGTACAGAGAGTGTTCCATAAACTTGGAATAGTGCCGAGTAAGTACAAAGGGTGAGAGGAAGACTACGAGCCTTCAGCATGAAAAACCCCTAGAGACCCCCAGAGGAGACTGATGCGCATGCTCCAGTAGGAGGAACTGGACCCCGGAAGCTAATTTTAATAATCTCTTTTTTTAGAAGTAGTAATGAATATGTATTAGTCTAGGTGCATAAAAATCAGCTGCTTGATGTAACTGGTGTGCGTCCTGGTGGAGCAGAGACTCCCGGTGCACCCAGCGCTGTTTGCTTACCTCTATTCCTTTATATTCTTTTAATAAATCCTATTTTTTTATTTAATCCTAATTTGAATCCTGAGCCATTTATAACACCTTGGAACATCCAAAAGTGCCCCCAGAGGAAGGTTTCGGTACAACTGAACTCCCCAGGGGAGCCTTTACGCAGCCCCACATGCAACTGGACCCTCCTTGTTCACTGTTTACGAGCAACCCTAAATATACCCCTAGCCAGCATGGCAGAAGACTGAAAACTCGGGCTCCAGAAAATGCGTTTCAAGCCCCATTCACCCATCCAGAAGTGCCCCCAAAGGAAGGCTTTGGGTACAACTGAACTCCCCAGGGGAGCCTTTATGCAGCCCCACATGCAACTGGACCATCCGGGTTCACACTTTCACAGCAACCCAAAATATAGCCCTGGCCCGCCTGGCAGTCGACTGAAAACTCGGGCCCCAGAAAATGCGTTAAAAGCCTATTCGCCCATCCAAAAGTTCCCCCAGAGGAAGGCTTTGGGTACAACTGAACTCCCCAGGGGAGCCTTAACGCAGCCCCACATGCAACTGGACCCTCCGTATTCGCTCTTTCACAGCAACCCTAAATATAGCCCTGGCCCGCCTGTCAGTCGACTGAAAACTCGGGCCCCAGAAAATGCATTAAAAGCCTAATTCGCCCATCCAAAAGTGCCCCCAAAGGAAGGCTTTGGGTACAACTGAACTCCCCAGGGGAGCCTTTATGCAGCCCCACATGCAACTGGACCCTCCGGGTTCACTCTTTCACCGCAAGCCTAAATATAGCCCTAGCACGCCTGGCAGTCGACTGAAAGCTCGGGCCACAGAAAATGTGTTACGAGCCCCATTCGCCCATCCAAAAGTGCCCCCAAAGGAAGGCTTTGGGTACAACTGACCTCCCCAGGGGAGCCTTTATGCAGGCCCATACGCAACTGGACCCTCCGTGTTCGCTGTTTACAAGCAACCCTAAATATAACACTAGCCAGCATGGCAGAAAACTGAAAACTCGGGCCACAGAAAAAGCGTTTCAAGCCCCATTCACCCATCCAGAAGTGCCCCCAAAGGAAGGCTTTGGGTACAAGTGAACTCCCCAGGGGAGCCTTTATCCAGCCCCACATGCAACTGGACCCTCCTTGTTCACTGTTTACGAGCAACCCTAAATATACCCCTAGCCACCATGGCAGAAGACTGAAAACTCGGGCTCCAGAAAATGCGTTTCAAGCCCCATTCACCCATCCAGAAGTGCCCCCAAAGGAAGGCTTTGGGTACAACTGAACTCCCCAGGGGAGCCTTTATGCAGCCCCACATGCAACTGGACCCTCCGGGTTCACTCTTTCACCGCAAGCCTCAATATAGCCCTCGGCGCAATGGGAGAAGACTGAAAAAGCGGGCCTCAGAAAACGCATTGCGATTCCCCTTGGACCATCCAAAAGTGCCCCCAAAGGAAGGCTTTGGGTACAACTGGACTCCCCAGGGGGGCCTTAACGCAGCCCCACATGCAACTGGACCCTCCGTATTCGCTCTTTCACAGCAACCCTAAATATAGCCCTGGCCAGCATGGCAGAAGACTGAAAACTCGGGCCACAGAAAAAGCGTTTCAAGCCCCATTCACCCATCCAGAAGTGCCCCCAAAGGAAGGCTTTGGGTACAACTGAACTCCCCAGGGGAGCCTTTATGCAGGCCCATACGCAACTGGACCCCCCGTGTTCGCTGTTTACAAGCAACCCTAAATATAACACTAGCCAGCATGGTAGAAAACTGAAACTTCGGGCCACAGAAAAACTGTTAAAAGCCTAATTCGCCCATCCAAAAGTGCCCCCAGAGGAAGGCTTTGGGTACAACTGAACTCCCCAGGGGAGCCTTTACGCAGCCCCACATGCAACTGGACCCTCCGGGTTCACTCTTTCACAGCAACCCTAAATATAGCCCTGGCCCGCCTGGCAGTCGACTGAAAACTCGGGCCCCAGAAAATGCGTTAAAAGCCTAATTCGCCCATCCAAAAGTGCCCCCAAAGGAAGGCTTTGGGTACATCTGAACTCCCCAGGGGATCCTTTACGCAGCCCCACATGCAACTGGACCCTCCTTGTTCACTGTTTACAAGCAACCCTAAATATAACCCTAGCCAGCATGGCAGAAGACTGAAAACTCGGGCCACAGAAAAAGCGTTTCAAGCCCCTTTCGCCCATCCAGAAGTGCCCCCAAAGGAAGGCTTTGGGTACAAGTGAACTCCCCAGGGGAGCCTTTATGCAGCCCCACATGCAACTGGACCCTCCGTATTCGCTCTTTCACAGCAACCCTAAATATAACCCTGGCCCGCATGGCAGACGACTGAAAAATCGGTCCACAGAAAACGTGCTACAAGGCCCATTTGACCATCCAAAAGTGCCTCCAGAGGAAGGCTTTGGGTACAACTGAACTCCCCAGGGGAGCCTTTATGCAGGCCCATACGCAACTGGACCCCCCGTGTTCGCTGTTTACAAGCAACCCTAAATATAACCCTAGCCAGCATGGCAGAAAACTGAAAACTCGGGCCACAGAAAAAGCGTTTCAAGCCCCATTCACCCATCCAGAAGTGCCCCCAAAGGAAGGCTTTGGGTACATCTGAACTCCCCAGGGGAGCCTTTACGCAGCCCCACATGCAACTGGACCCTCCTTGTTCACTGTTTACGAGCAACCCTAAATATACCCCTAGCCACCATGGCAGAAGACTGAAAACTCGGGCTCCAGAAAATGCGTTTCAAGCCCCATTCACCCATCCAGAAGTGCCCCCAAAGGAAGGCTTTGGGTACAAGTGAACTCCCCAGGGGAGCCTTTACACAGCCCCACATGCAACTGAACCCTCCGGGTTCACTCTTTCACCGCAAGCCTAAATATAGCCCTAGCACGCCTGGCAGTCGACTGAAAGCTCGGGCCACAGAAAATGTGTTACGAGCCCCATTCGCCCATCCAAAAGTGCCCCCAGAGGAAGGCTTTGGGTACAACTGAACTCCCCAGGGGAGCCTTTATGCAGCCCCACATGCAACTGGACCCTCCGGGTTCACTCTTTCACCGCAAGCCTAAATATAACCCTAGCCAGCATGGCAGAAGACTGAAAACTCGGGCCACAGAAAAAGCGTTTCAAGCCCCTTTCGCCCATCCAGAAGTGCCCCCAAAGGAAGGCTTTGGGTACAAGTGAACTCCCCAGGGGAGCCTTTATGCAGCCCCACATGCAACTGGACCCTCCGTATTCGCTCTTTCACAGCAACCCTAAATATAACCCTGGCCCGCATGGCAGGCGACTGAAAACTCGGGCCCTAGAAAACGTGCTACAAGCCCCATTCGACCATCCAAAAGTGCCCCCAAAGGAAGGCTTTGGGTACAAGTGAACTCCCCAGGGGAGCCTTTATGCAGGCCCATACGCAACTAGACCCCCCGTGTTCGCTGTTTACAAGCAACCCTAAATAAAACCCTAGCCAGCATGGCAGAAAACAGAAAACTCGGGCCACAGAAAAAGCGTTTCAAGCCCCATTCACCCATCCAGAAGTGCCTCCAAAGGAAGGCTTTGGATACAACTGAACTCTCCAGGGGAGCCTTTATGCAGCCCCACATGCAACTGGACCCTCCGGGTTCACTCTTTCACAGCAACCCTAAATATAGCCCTGGCCCGCCTGGCAGTCGACTGAAAACTCGGGCCACAGAAAATGCGTTAAAAGCCTAATTCGCCCATCCAAAAGTGCCCCCAGAGGAAGGCTTTGGGTACAACTGGACTCCCCAGGGGAGCCTTAACGCAGCCCCACATGCAACTGGACCCTCCGTATTCGCTCTTTCACAGCAACCCTAAATATAGCCCTGGCCCGCCTGGCAGTCGACTGAAAACTCGGGCCCCAGAAAATGCGTTTAAAGCCTAATTCGCCCATCCAAAAGTGCCCCCAGAGGAAGGCTTTGGGTACATCTGAACTCTCCAGGGGAGCATTTACGCAGCCCCACATGCAACTGGACCCTCCTTGTTCACTGTTTACGAGCAACCCTAAATATACCCCTAGCCACCATGGCAGAAGACTGAAAACTCGGGCTCCAGAAAATGCATTTCAAGCCCCATTCACCCATCCAGAAGTGCCCCCAAAGGAAGGCTTTGGGTACAACTGAACTCCCCAGGGGAGCCTTTATGCAGCCCCACATGCAACTGGACCCTCCGGGTTCACTCTTTCACCGCAAGCCTAAATATAGCCCTAGCACGCCTGGCAGTCGACTGAAAGCTCGGGCCACAGAAAATGTGTTACGAGCCCCATTCGCCCATCCAAAAGTGCCCCCAAAGGAAGGCTTTGGGTACAAGTGAACTCCCCAGGGGAGCCTTTATGCAGCCCCACATGCAACTGGACCCTCCGTGTTCGCTCTTTACAGCAACGCTAAATATAACCCTAGCCAGCATGGCAGAAGACTGAAAACTCGGGCTCCAGAAAATGCGTTTCAAGCCCCATTCACCCATCCAGAAGTGCCCCCAAAGGAAGGCTTTGGGTACAACTGAACTCCCCAGGGGAGCCTTTATGCAGCCCCACATGCAACTGGACCCTCCGGGTTCACTCTTTCCCCGCAAGCCTCAATATAGCCCTCGGCGCAATGGGAGAAGACTGAAAAAGCGGGCCTCAGAAAACGCATTGCGATTCCCCTTTGTGAGGAATGTTTTAACAATTCCAATTCGTGTCCATAAATTCGTGTCCATAAAAAAATAAGTCTGTAATAATGTAATAATTCTGTTTGAATCCTGTCTGCCTCTGGGCCCTGCACTGGCAATTTAATTCTTGAACCACAGATGCAGTGTGCCCCAGTCTCCCCCTCATTCCAGTCAGTTTATCACGTCTTCAGAAAACACTCCTTAAATTTATGAACCTGTTTGCTTTTGTTATTCCTGACTTCTAGTTCTAACAGTTACAGTTTTTCTTTTCTGTCTTCTTCGAGATTGATTTAACACTGCTATAGATGTTATGTAGATGACTGTGAATAGCTGGGAAAGAATGTTTTAATTGCTCGTGAGTCGCCAACCTGTTTGGGAGTTTCAGAACAACTGATAATAACCGGTGACTGCTGGTGACTGTTATGGGATCCTTGGTATCTGGCCAGGGGGGCCAAGAGATTAAGAGGAAGAAAAAAGAAGCTGAAGGACGGTTGGGAGACAAGACCTGTGGAGAGTGTACAGAGAGTGTTCCATAAACTTGGAATAGTGCCGAGTAAGTACAAAGGGTGAGAGGAAGACTACGAGCCTTCAGCATGAAAAACCCCTAGAGACCCCCAGAGGAGACTGATGCGCATGCTCCAGTAGGAGGAACTGGACCCCGGAAGCTAATTTTAATAATCTCTTTTTTTAGAAGTAGTAATGAATATGTATTAGTCTAGGTGCATAAAAATCAGCTGCTTGATGTAACTGGTGTGCGTCCTGGTGGAGCAGAGACTCCCGGTGCACCCAGCGCTGTTTGCTTACCTCTATTCCTTTATATTCTTTTAATAAATCCTATTTTTTTATTTAATCCTAATTTGAATCCTGAGCCATTTATAACACCTTGGAACATCCAAAAGTGCCCCCAGAGGAAGGTTTCGGTACAACTGAACTCCCCAGGGGAGCCTTTACGCAGCCCCACATGCAACTGGACCCTCCTTGTTCACTGTTTACGAGCAACCCTAAATATACCCCTAGCCAGCATGGCAGAAGACTGAAAACTCGGGCTCCAGAAAATGCGTTTCAAGCCCCATTCACCCATCCAGAAGTGCCCCCAAAGGAAGGCTTTGGGTACAACTGAACTCCCCAGGGGAGCCTTTATGCAGCCCCACATGCAACTGGACCATCCGGGTTCACACTTTCACAGCAACCCAAAATATAGCCCTGGCCCGCCTGGCAGTCGACTGAAAACTCGGGCCCCAGAAAATGCGTTAAAAGCCTATTCGCCCATCCAAAAGTTCCCCCAGAGGAAGGCTTTGGGTACAACTGAACTCCCCAGGGGAGCCTTAACGCAGCCCCACATGCAACTGGACCCTCCGTATTCGCTCTTTCACAGCAACCCTAAATATAGCCCTGGCCCGCCTGGCAGTCGACTGAAAACTCGGGCCCCAGAAAATGCATTAAAAGCCTAATTCGCCCATCCAAAAGTGCCCCCAAAGGAAGGCTTTGGGTACAACTGAACTCCCCAGGGGAGCCTTTATGCAGCCCCACATGCAACTGGACCCTCCTTGTTCACTCTTTCACCGCAAGCCTAAATATAGCCCTAGCACGCCTGGCAGTCGACTGAAAGCTCGGGCCACAGAAAATGTGTTACAAGCCCCATTCGCCCATCCAAAAGTGCCCCCAAAGGAAGGCTTTGGGTACATCTGAACTCCCCAGGGGAGCCTTTACACAGCCCCACATGCAACTGGACCCTCCGTGTTCGCTCTTTACAGCAACCCTAAATATAACCCTAGCCAGCATGGCAGAAGACTGAAAACTCGGGCCACAGAAAAAGCGTTTCAAGCCCCTTTCGCCCATCCAGAAGTGCCCCCAAAGGAAGGCTTTGGGTACAAGTGAACTCCCCAGGGGAGCCTTTATGCAGCCCCACATGCAACTGGACCCTCCGTATTCGCTCTTTCACAGCAACCCTAAATATAACCCTGGCCCGCATGGCAGACGACTGAAAAATCGAGCCCCAGAAAACGTGCTACAAGCCCCATTCGACCATCCAAAAGTGCCCCCAAAGGAAGGCTTTGGGTACAAGTGAACTCCCCAGGGGAGCCTTTACGCAGCCCCACATGCAACTGGACCCTCCTTGTTCACTGTTTACAAGCAACCCTAAATATACCCCTAGCCACCATGGCAGAAGACTGAAAACTCGGGCTCCAGAAGATGCGTTTCAAGCCCCATTCGCCCATCCAGAAGTGCCCCCAAAGGAAGGCTTTGGGTACATCTGAACTCCCCAGGGGAGCCTTTATGCAGCCCCACATGCAACTGGACCCTCCGTATTCGCTCTTTCACAGCAACCCTAAATATAACCCTGGCCCGCATGGCAGACGACTGAAAAATCGAGCCCCAGAAAACGTGCTACAAGCCCCATTCGACCATCCAAAAGTGCCCCCAAAGGAAGGCTTTGGGTACAAGTGAACTCCCCAGGGGAGCCTTTACGCAGCCCCACATGCAACTGGACCCTCCTTGTTCACTGTTTACGAGCAACCCTAAATATACCCCTAGCCACCATGGCAGAAGACTGAAAACTCGGGCTCCAGAAGATGCGTTTCAAGCCCCATTCGCCCATCCAGAAGTGCCCCCAAAGGAAGGCTTTGGGTACATCTGAACTCCCCAGGGGAGCCTTTACGCAGCCCCACATGGAACTGGACCCTCCGTGTTCGCTCTTTACAGCAACGCTAAATATAACCCTAGCCAGCATGGCAGAAGACTGAAAACTCGGGCCACAGAAAACGTGCTACAAGCCCCATTCGACCATTCAAAAGTGCCCCCAAAGGAAGGCTTTGGGTACAAGTGAACTCCCCAGGGGAGCCTTTACGCAGCCCCACATGCAGCTGGACCCTCTGTATTCGCTCCTTACAGCAACCCTAAATATAACCCTAGCCACCATGGCAGAAGACTGAAAGCTCGGGCCACAAAAAATGTGTTACGAGCCCCATTCGCCCATCCAAAAGTGCCCCCAAAGGAAGGCTTTGGGTACATCTGAACTCCCCAGGGGAGCCTTTACGCAGCCCCACATGCAACTGGACCCTCCGTATTCGCTCCTTACAGCAACCCTAAATATAACCCTAGCCAGCATGGCAGAAGACTGAAAACTCGGGCTCCAGAAAATGCGTTTCAAGCCCCATTCACCCATCCAGAAGTGCCCCCAAAGGAAGGCTTTGGGTACAACTGAACTCCCCAGGGGAGCCTTTATGCAGCCCCACATGCAACTGGACCCTCCGTATTCGCTCTTTCACCGCAAGCCTAAATATAGCCCTCGGCGCAATGTGAGAAGACTGAAAAAGCTGGCCTCAGAAAACGCATTGCGATTCCCCTTGGACCATCCAAAAGTGCCCCCAAAGGAAGGCTTTGGGTACAACTGGACTCCCCAGGGGAGCCTTAACGCAGCCCCACATGCAACTGGACCCTCCGTATTCGCTCTTTCACAGCAACCCTAAATATAGCCCTGGCGCGCCTGGCAGTCGACTGAAAACTCGGGCCCCAGAAAAACTGTTAAAAGCCTAATTCGCCCATCCAAAAGTGCCCCAGAGGAAGGCTTTGGGTACAACTGAACTCCCCAGGGGAGCCTTTACGCAGCCCCACATGCAACTGGACCCTCCGTGTTCGCTCTTTACAGCAACCCTAAATATAACCCTAGCCAGCATGGCAGAAGACTGAAAATTCGGGCCACAGAAAAAGCGTTTCAAGCCCCATTCACCCATCCAGAAGTGCCCCCAAAGGAAGGCTTTGGGTACAACTGAACTCCCCAGGGGAGCCTTTATGCAGCCCCACATGCAACTGGACCCTCCGGGTTCACTCTTTCACAGCAACCCTAAATATAGCCCTGGCCCGCCTGGCAGTCGACTGAAAGCTCGGGCCACAGAAAATGAGTTACGAGCCCCATTCGCCCATCCAAAAGTGCCCCCAAAGGAAGGCTTTGGGTACATCTGAACTCCCCAGGGGAGCCTTTACACAGCCCTACATGCAACTGGACCCTCCGTGTTCGCTCTTTACAGCAACCCTAAATATAACCCTAGCCAGCAAGGCAGAAGACTGAAAACTCGGGCCACAGAAAAAGCGTTTCAAGCCCCTTTCGCCCATCCAGAAGTGCACCCAACGGAAGGCTTTGGGTACAAGTGAACTCCCCAGGGGAGCCTTTATGCAGCCCCACATGCAACTGGACCCTCCGTGTTCGCTCTTTACAGCAACCCTAAATATAACCCTAGCCAGCATGGCAGAAGACTGAAAACTCGGGCCACAGAAAAAGCGTTAAAAGCCCCTTTCGCCCATCCAGAAGTGCCCCCAAAGGAAGGCTTTGGGTACAAGTGAACTCCCCAGGGGAGCCTTTATGCAGCCCCACATGCAACTGGACCCTCCGTATTCGCTCTTTCACAGCAACCCTAAATATAACCCTGGCCCGCATGGCAGACGACTGAAAACTCGGGCCCCAGAAAATGCGTTAAAAGCCTAATTCGCCCATCCAAAAGTGCCCCCAGAGGAAGGCTTTGGGTACAACTGAACTCCCCAGGGGAGCCTTAACGCAGCCCCACATGCAACTGGACCCTCCGTATTCGCTCTTTCACAGCAACCCTAAATATAGCCCTGGCCCGCCTGGCAGTCGACTGAAAACTCGGGCCACAGAAAAACTGTTAAAAGCCTAATTCGCCCATCCAAAAGTGCCCCCAGAGGAAGGCTTTGGGTACAACTGAACTCCCCAGGGGAGCCTTTATGCAGCCCCACATGCAACTGGACCCTCCGGGTTCACTCTTTCACAGCAACCCTAATTACAGCCCTCGGCGCAATGGGAGAAGACTGAAAAAGCGGGCCTCAGAAAACGCATTGCGATTCCCCTTGGACCATCCAAAAGTGCCCCCAAGGGAAGGCTTTGGGTACAACTGAACTCCCCAGGGGAGCCTTAACGCAGCCCCACATGCAACTGGACCCTCCGTATTCGCTCTTTACAGCAACCCTAAATATAACCCTGGCCCGCCTGGCAGTCTACTGAAAACTCGGGCCCCAGAAAATGCATTAAAAGCCTAATTAGCCCATCCAAAAGTGCCCCCAAAGGAAGGCTTTGGGTACATCTGAACTCCCCAGGGGAGCCTTTACGCAGCCCCACATGCAACTGGACCCTCCGTGTTCGCTCTTTACAGCAACCCTAAATATAACCCTAACCAGCATGGCAGAAGACTGAAAACTCGGGCCGCAGAAAAAGCGTTTCAAGCCCCATTCGACCATCCAAAAGTGCCCCAAAAAAAGGCTTTGGGTACATCTGAACTCCCCAGGGGAGCCTTTACGCAGCCCCACATGCAACTGGACCATCCGGGTTCGCTCTTTACAGCAACCCTAAATATAACCCTAGCCAGCATGGCAGACGACTGAAAACTCGGGCCACAGAAAACGTGCTACAAGCCCCATTCGACCATCCAAAAGTGCCCCCAAAGGAAGGCTTTGGGTACAAGTGAACTCCCCAGGGGAGCCTTTATGCAGGCCCATACGCAACTGGACCCCCCGTGTTCGCTGTTTACAAGCAACCCTAAATATAACACTAGCCAGCATGGCAGAAAACTGAAAACTCGGGCCACAGAAAAAGCGTTTCAAGCCCCATTCACCCATCCAGAAGTGCCCCCAAAGGAAGGCTTTGGGTACAACTGAACTCCCCAGGGGAGCCTTTATGCAGCCCCACATGCAACTGGACCCTCCGGGTTCACTCTTTCACAGCAACCCTAAATATAGCCCTGTCCCGCCTGGCAGTCGACTGAAAACTCGGGCCCCAGAAAATGCGTTAAAAAACTAATTCGCCCATCCAGAAGTGCCCCCAGAGGAAGGCTTTGGGTACAAGTGAACTCCCCAGGGGAGCCTTTATGCAGCCCCACATGCAACTGGACCCTCCGTATTCGCTCTTTCACAGCAACCCTAAATATAGCCCTGGCCCGCCTGGCAGTCGACTGAAAACTCGGGCCCCAGAAAAACTGTTAAAAGCCTAATTCGTCCATCCAAAAGTGCCCCCAGAGGAAGGCTTTGGGTACAAGTGAACTCCCCAGGGGAGCCTTTACGCAGCCCCACATGCAGCTGGACCCTCCGTATTCGCTCCTTACAACAACCCTAAATATAACCCTAGCCACCATGGCAGAAGACTGAAAGCTCGGGCCACAAAAAATGTGTTACGAGCCCCATTCGCCCATCCAAAAGTGCCCCCAAAGGAAGGCTTTGGGTACATCTGAACTCCCCAGGGGAGCCTTTACGCAGCCCCACATGCAACTGGACCCTCCGTATTCGCTCCTTACAGCAACCCTAAATATAACCCTAGCCAGCATGGCAGAAGACTGAAAACTCGGGCTCCAGAAAATGCGTTTCAAGCCCCATTCACCCATCCAGAAGTGCCCCCAAAGGAAGGCTTTGGGTACAACTGAACTCCCCAGGGGAGCCTTTATGCAGCCCCACATGCAACTGGACCCTCCGTATTCGCTCTTTCACCGCAAGCCTAAATATAGCCCTCGGCGCAATGTGAGAAGACTGAAAAAGCGGGCCTCAGAAAACGCATTGCGATTCCCCTTGGACCATCCAAAAGTGCCCCCAAAGGAAGGCTTTGGGTACAACTGGACTCCCCAGGGGAGCCTTAACGCAGCCCCACATGCAACTGGACCCTCCGTATTCGCTCTTTCACAGCAACCCTAAATATAGCCCTGGCGCGCCTGGCAGTCGACTGAAAACTCGGGCCCCAGAAAAACTGTTAAAAGCCTAATTCGCCCATCCAAAAGTGCCCCAGAGGAAGGCTTTGGGTACAACTGAACTCCCCAGGGGAGCCTTTACGCAGCCCCACATGCAACTGGACCCTCCGGGTTCACTCTTTCACCGCAAGCCTAAATATAGCCCTAGCACGCCTGGCAGTCGACTGAAAGCTCGGGCCACAGAAAATGTGTTACGAGCCCCATTCGCCCATCCAAAAGTGCCCCCAAAAAAAGGCTTTGGGTACATCTGAACTCCCCAGGGGAGCCTTTACGCAGCCCCACATGCAACTGGACCCTCCGTGTTCGCTCTTTACAGCAACCCTAAATATAACCCTAACCAGCATGGCAGAAGACTGAAAACCCGGGCCACAGAAAAAGCGTTTCAAGCCCCTTTCGCCCATCCAGAAGTGCCCCCAAAAAAAGGCTTTGGGTACAAGTGAACTCCCCAGGGGAGCCTTTATGCAGCCCCACATGCAACTGGACCCTCCGGGTTCGCTCTTTCACAGCAACCCTAAATATAACCCTGGCCCGCATGGCAGACGACTGAAAACTCAGGCCCCAGAAAACGTGCTACAAGCCCCATTCGACCATCCAAAAGTGCCCCCAAAGGAAGGCTTTGGGTACAACTGAACTCCCCAGGGCAGCCTTTATGCAGGCCCATACGCAACTGGACCCCCCGTGTTCGCTGTTTACAAGCAACCCTAAATATAACCCTAGCCAGCATGGCAGAAAACTGAAAACTCGGGCCACAGAAAAAGCGTTTCAAGCCCCATTCACCCATCCAGAAGTGCCCCCAAAGGAAGGCTTTGGGTACAACTGAACTCCCCAGGGGAGCCTTTATGCAGCCCCACATGCAACTGGACCCTCCGGGTTCACTCTTTCACAGCAACCCTAAATATAGCCCTGGCCCGCCTGGCAGTCGACTGAAAACTCGGGCCACAGAAAATGCGTTAAAAGCCTAATTCGCCCATCCAAAAGTGCCCCCAGAGGAAGGCTTTGGGTACAACTGAACTCCCCAGGGGAGCCTTTACGCAGCCCCACATGCAACTGGACCCTCATTGTTCACTGTTTACGAGCAACCCTAAATATACCCCTAGCCACCATGGCAGAAGACTGAAAACTCGGGCTCCAGAAAATGCATTTTAAGCCCCATTCACCCATCCAGAAGTGCCCCCAAAGGAAGGCTTTGGGTACAACTGAACTCCCCAGGGGAGCCTTTATGCAGCCCCACATGCAATTGGACCCTCCGGGTTCACTCTTTCACCGCAAGCCTAAATATAGCCCTAGCACGCCTGGCAGTCGACTGAAAACTCGGGCCACAGAAAATGTGTTACGAGCCCCATTCGCCCATCCCAAAGTGCCCCCAAAGGAAGGCTTTGGGTACAAGTGAACTCCCCAGGGGAGCCTTTACGCAGCCCCACATGCAACTGGACCCTCCGTGTTCGCTCTTTACAGCAACCCTAAATATAACCCTAGCCAGCATGGCAGAAGACTGAAAACTCGGGCCACAGAAAAAGCGTTTCAAGCCCCTTTCGCCCATCCAGAAGTGCCCCCAAAGGAAGGCTTTGGGTACAAGTGAACTCCCCAGGGGAGCCTTTATGCAGCCCCACATGCACCTGGACCCTCCTTGTTCACTGTTTACGAGCAACCCTAAATATACCCCCAGCCACCATGGCAGAAGACTGAAAACTCGGGCGACAGAAAATGCGTTTCAAGCCCCATTCACCCATCCAGAAGTGCCCCCAAAGGAAGGCTTTGGGTACAACTGAACTCCCCAGGGGAGCCTTTATGCAGCCCCACATGCAACTGGACCCTCCGGGTTCACTCTTTCACTGCAAGCCTAAATATAGCCCTAGCACGCCTGGCAGTCGACTGAAAGCTCGGGCCACAGAAAATGTGTTACGAGCCCCATTCGCCCATCCAAAAGTGCCCCCAAAGGAAGGCTTTGGGTACAAGTGAACTCCCCAGGGGAGCCTTTATGCAGCCCCACATGCAACTGGACCCTCCTTGTTCACTGTTTACGAGCAACCCTAAATATACCCCTAGCCACCATGGCAGAAGACTGAAAACTCGGGCTCCAGAAAATGCGTTTCAAGCCCCATTCACCCATCCAGAAGTGCCCCCAAAGGAAGGCTTTGGGTACAACTGAACTCCCCAGGGGAGCCTTTATGCAGCCCCACATGCAACTGGACCCTCCGGGTTCACTCTTTCACCGCAAGCCTAAATATAGCCCTCGGCGCAATGGGAGAAGACTGAAAAAGCGGGCCTCAGAAAACGCATTGCGATTCCCCTTGGACCATCCAAAAGTGCCCCCAAAGGAAGGCTTTGGGTACAACTGGACTCCCCAGGGGAGCCTTTATGCAGCCCCACATGCAACTGGACCCTCCGGGTTCACTCTTTTACAGCAACCCTAAATATAACCCTGGCCCGCATGGCAGACGACTGAATGCTCGGGCCCCAGAAAACGTGCTACAAGCCCAATTCGAACATCCAAAAGTGCCCCCAGAGGAAGGCTTTGGGTACAACTGAACTCCCCAGGGGAGCCTTTATGCAGCCCCACATGCAACTGGACCCTCCGTATTCGCTCTTTTACAGCAACCCTAAATATAACCCTGGCCCGCCTTGCAGTCGACTGAAAACTCAAGCCATAGAAAATGCGTTAAAAGCCTAATTCGCCCATTCAAAAGTGCCCCCAGAGGAAGGCTTTGGGAACAACTGAACTCCCCAGGGGAGCCTTTATGCAGCCCCACATGCAACTGGACCCTCCGGGTTCACTCTTTCACCGCAAGCCTAAATATAGCCCAGCACGCCTGGCAGTCGACTGAAAGCTCGGGCCACACAAAATGTGTTACGAGCCCCATTCGCCCATCCAAAAGTGCCTCCAAAGGAAGGCTTTGGGTACAAGTGAACTCCCCAGGGGAGCCTTAACGCAGCCCCACATGCAACTGGACCCTCCGTATTCGCTCTTTCACAGCAACCCTAAATATAACCCTGGCCCGCACGGCAGACGACTGAAAAATCGGGCCCCAGAAAATGCATTAAAAGCCTAATTAGCCCATCCAAAAGTGCCCCCAAAGGAAGGCTTTGGGTACAAGTGAACTCCCCAGGGGAGCCTTTACGCAGCCCCACATGCAACTGGACCCTCCGTGTTCGCTCTTTACAGCAACACTAAATATAACCCTAGCCAGCATGGCAGAAGACTGAAAACTCGGGCCACAGAAAAAGCGTTTCAACCCCCTTTCGCCCATCCAGAAGTGCCCCCAAAGGAAGGCTTTGGGTACAAGTGAACTCCCCAGGGGAGCCTTTATGCAGCCCCACATGCAACTGGACCCTCCGGGTTCGCTCTTTCACAGCAACCCTAAATATAACCCTGGCCCGCATGGCAGACGACTGAAAACTCAGGCCCCAGAAAACGTGCTACAAGCCCCATTCGACCATCCAAAAGTGCCCCCAAAGGAAGGCTTTGGGTACAACTGAACTCCCCAGGGGAGCCTTTATGCAGGCCCATACGCAACTGGACCCCCCGTGTTCGCTGTTTACAAGCAACCCTAAATATAACCCTAGCCAGCATGGCAGAAAACTGAAAACTCGGGCCACAGAAAAAGCGTTTCAAGCCCCATTCACCCATCCAGAAGTGCCCCCAAAGGAAGGCTTTGGGTACAAGTGAACTCCCCAGGGGAGCTTTTATGCAGCCCCGCATGCAACTGGACCCTCCGGGTTCACTCTTTCACCGCAAGCCTAAATATATCCCTAGCACGCCTGGCAGTCGACTGAAAGCTCGGGCCACGGAAAATGTGTTACGAGCCCCATTCGCCCATCCAAAAGTGCCTCCAGAGGAAGGCTTTGGGTACATCTGAACTCCCCAGGGGAGCCTTTACGCAGCCCCACATGCAACTGGACCCTCCGTGTTCGCTCTTTACAGCAACCCTAAATATAACCCTAGCCAGCATGGCAGACGACTGAAAACTCGGGCCACAGAAAAAGCGTTTCAAGCCCCATTCGACCATCCAAAAGTGCCCCCAAAGGAAGGCTTTGGGTACAAGTGAACTCCCCAGGGGAGCCTTTATGCAGGCCCATACGCAACTGGACCCCCCGTGTTCGCTGTTTACAAGCAACCCTAAATATAACACTAGCCAGCATGGCAGAAAACTGAAAACTCGGGCCACAGAAAAAGCGTTTCAAGCCCCATTCACCCATCCAGAAGTGCCCCCAAAGGAAGGCTTTGGGTACATGTGAACTCCCCAGGGGAGCCTTTATGCAGCCCCACATGCAACTGGACCCTCCGGGTTCACTCTTTCACAGCAACCCTAAATATAGCCCTGTCCCGCCTGGCAGTCGACTGAAAACTCGGGCCCCAGAAAATGCGTTAAAAAACTAATTGGCCCATCCAAAAGTGCCCCCAGAGGAAGGCTTTGGGTACAACTGAACTCCCCAGGGGAGCCTTTATGCAGCCCCACATGCAACTGGACCCTCCGTATTCGCTCTTTCACAGCAACCCTAAATATAGCCCTGGCCCGCCTGGCAGTCGACTGAAAACTCGGGCCCCAGAAAATGCGTTAAAAGCCTAATTCGTCCATCCAAAAGTGCCCCCAAAGGAAGGCTTTGGGTACAAGTGAACTCCCCAGGGGAGTCTTTACGCAGCCCCACATGCAACTGGACCCTCCGGGTTCGCTCTTTCACAGCAACCCTAAATATAACCCTGGCCCGCATGGCAGACGACTGAAAACTCAGGCCCCAGAAAACGTGCTACAAGCCCCATTCGACCATCCAAAAGTGCCCCCAAAGGAAGGCTTTGGGTACAACTGAACTCCCCAGGGGAGCCTTTATGCAGGCCCATACGCAACTGGACCCCCCGTGTTCGCTGTTTACAAGCAACCCTAAATATAACACTAGCCAGCATGGCAGAAAACTGAAAACTCGGGCCACAGAAAAAGCGTTTCAAGCCCCATTCACCCATCCAGAAGTGCCCCCAAAGGAAGGCTTTGGGTACAACTGAACTCCCCAGGGGAGCCTTTACGCAGCCCCACATGCAACTGGACCCTCCGGGTTCACTCTTTCACAGCAACCCTAAATATAGCCCTGGCTCGCCTGGCAGTCGACTGAAAACTCGGGCCACAGAAAATGCGTTAAAAGCCTAATTCGCCGATCCAAAAGTGCCCCCAGAGGAAGGCTTTGGGTACAAGTGAACTCCCCAGGGGAGCCTTTACGCAGCCCCACATGCAACTGGACCCTCCTTGTTCACTGTTTACGAGCAACCCTAAATATACCCCTAGCCACCATGGCAGAAGACTGAAAACTCGGGCTCCAGAAAATGCGTTTCAAGCCCCATTCACCCATCCAGATGTGCCCCCAAAGGAAGGCTTTGGGTACAACTGAACTCCCCAGGGGAGCCTTTACGCAGCCCCACATGCAACTGGACCCCCCGTGTTCGCTGTTTACAAGCAACCCTAAATATACCCCTAGCCACCATGGCAGAAGACTGAAAACTCGGGCCACAGAAAAAGCGTTTCAAGCCCCATTCACCCATCCAGAAGTGCCCCCAAAGGAAGGCTTTGGGTACAAGTGAACTCCCCAGGGGAGCTTTTATGCAGCCCCACATGCAACTGGACCCTCCGGGTTCACTCTTTCACCGCAAGCCTAAATATATCCCTAGCACGCCTGGCAGTCGACTGAAAGCTCGGGCCACAGAAAATGTGTTACGAGCCCCATTCGCCCATCCAAAAGTGCTCCCAAAGGAAGGCTTTGGGTACATCTGAACTCCCCAGGGGAGCCTTTATGCAGGCCCATACGCAACTGGACCCCCCGTGTTCGCTCTTTACAGCAACCCTAAATATAACCCTAGCCAGCATGGCAGACGACTGAAAACTCGGGCCACAGAAAACGTGCTACAAGCCCCATTCGACCATCCAAAAGTGCCCCCAAAGGAAGGCTTTGGGTACAAGTGAACTCCCCAGGGGAGCCTTTATGCAGGCCCATACGCAACTGGACCCCCCGTGTTCGCTGTTTACAAGCAACCCTAAATATAACACTAGCCAGCATGGCAGAAAACTGAAAACTCGGGCCACAGAAAAAGCGTTTCAAGCGCATTCACCCATCCAGAAGTGCCCCCAAAGGAAGGCTTTGGGTACAAGTGAACTCCCCAGGGGAGCCTTTATGCAGCCCCACATGCAACTGGACCCTCCGGGTTCACTCTTTCACAGCAACCCTAAATATATCCCTGTCCCGCCTGGCAGTCGACTGAAAACTCGGGCCCCAGAAAATGCGTTAAAAAACTAATTCGCCCATCCAGAAGTGCCCCCAGAGGAAGGCTTTGGGTACAACTGAACTCCCCAGGGGAGCCTTTATGCAGCCCCACATGCAACTGGACCCTCCGTATTCGCTCTTTCACAGCAACCCTAAATATAGCCCTGGCCCGCCTGGCAGTCGACTGAAAACTCGGGCCCCAGAAAAACTGTTAAAAGCCTAATTCGTCCATCCAAAAGTGCCCCCAGAGGAAGGCTTTGGGTACAAGTGAACTCCCCAGGGGAGCCTTTATGCAGCCCCACATGCAACTGGACCCTCCTTGTTCACTGTTTACGAGCAACCCTAAATATACCCCTAGCCACCATGGCAGAAGACTGAAAACTCGGGCCACAGAAAATGCGTTTCAAGCCCCATTCACCCATCCAGAAGTGCCCCCAAAGGAAGGCTTTGGATACAAGTGAACTCCCCAGGGGAGCCTTTATGCAGCCCCACATGCAACTGGACCCTCCGGGTTCATTCTTTCACCGCAAGCCTAAATATAGCCCTAGCACGCCTGGCAGTCGACTGAAAGCTCGGGCCACAGAAAATGTGTTACGAGCCCCGTTCGCCCATCCAAAAGTGCCCCCAAAAAAAGGCTTTGGGTACATCTGAACTCCCCAGGGGAGCCTTTACGCAGCCCCACATGCAACTGGACCCTCCGTGTTCGCTCTTTCACAGCAACCCTAAATATAACCCTGGCCCGCATGGCAGACGACTGAAAACTCAGGCCCCAGAAAACGTGCTACAAGCCCCATTCGACCATCCAAAAGTGCCCCCAAAGGAAGGCTTTGGGTACAACTGAACTCCCCAGGGGAGCCTTTATGCAGGCCCATACGCAACTGGACCCCCCGTGTTCGCTGTTTACAAGCAACCCTAAATATAACACTAGCCAGCATGGCAGAAAACTGAAAACTCGGGCCACAGAAAAAGCGTTTCAAGCCCCATTCACCCATCCAGAAGTGCCCCCAAAGGAAGGCTTTGGGTACAACTGAACTCCCCAGGGGAGCCTTTACGCAGCCCCACATGCAACTGGACCCTCCGGGTTCACTCTTTCACAGCAACCCTAAATATAGCCCTGGCCCGCCTGGCAGTCGACTGAAAACTCGGGCCACAGAAAATGCGTTAAAAGCCTAATTCGCCGATCCAAAAGTGCCCCCAGAGGAAGGCTTTGGGTACAAGTGAACTCCCCAGGGGAGCCTTTACGCAGCCCCACATGCAACTGGACCCTCCTTGTTCACTGTTTACGAGCAACCCTAAATATACCCCTAGCCACCATGGCAGAAGACTGAAAACTCGGGCTCCAGAAAATGCGTTTCAAGCCCCATTCACCCATCCAGATGTGCCCCCAAAGGAAGGCTTTGGGTACAACTGAACTCCCCAGGGGAGCCTTTACGCAGCCCCACATGCAACTGGACCCCCCGTGTTCGCTGTTTACAAGCAACCCTAAATATAACACTAGCCAGCATGGCAGAAAACTGAAAACTCGGGCCACAGAAAAAGCGTTTCAAGCCCCATTCACCCATCCAGAAGTGCCCCCAAAGGAAGGCTTTGGGTACAAGTGAACTCCCCAGGGGAGCTTTTATGCAGCCCCACATGCAACTGGACCCTCCGGGTTCACTCTTTCACCGCAAGCCTAAATATATCCCTAGCACGCCTGGCAGTCGACTGAAAGCTCGGGCCACAGAAAATGTGTTACGAGCCCCATTCGCCCATCCAAAAGTGCTCCCAAAGGAAGGCTTTAGGTACATCTGAACTCCCCAGGGGAGCCTTTACGCAGCCCCACATGCAACTGGACCCTCCGTGTTCGCTCTTTACAGCAACCCTAAATATAACCCTAGCCAGCATGGCAGACGACTGAAAACTCGGGCCACAGAAAACGTGCTACAAGCCCCATTCGACCATCCAAAAGTGCCCCCAAAGGAAGGCTTTGGGTACAAGTGAACTCCCCAGGGGAGCCTTTATGCAGGCCCATACGCAACTGGACCCCCCGTGTTCGCTGTTTACAAGCAACCCTAAATATAACACTAGCCAGCATGGCAGAAAACTGAAAACTCGGGCCACAGAAAAAGCGTTTCAAGCCCCATTCACCCATCCAGAAGTGCCCCCAAAGGAAGGCTTTGGGTACATGTGAACTCCCCAGGGGAGACTTTATGCAGCCCCACATGCAACTGGACCCTCCGGGTTCACTCTTTCACAGCAACCCTAAATATAGCCCTGTCCCGCCTGGCAGTCGACTGAAAACTCGGGCCCCAGAAAATGCGTTAAAAAACTAATTCGCCCATCCAGAAGTGCCCCCAGAGGAAGGCTTTGGGTACAACTGAACTCCCCAGGGGAGCCTTTATGCAGCCCCACATGCAACTGGACCCTCCGTATTCGCTCTTTCACAGCAACCCTAAATATAGCCCTGGCCCGCCTGGCAGTCGACTGAAAACTCGGGCCCCAGAAAAACTGTTAAAAGCCTAATTCGTCCATCCAAAAGTGCCCCCAGAGGAAGGCTTTGGGTACAAGTGAACTCCCCAGGGGAGCCTTTATGCAGCCCCACATGCAACTGGACCCTCCTTGTTCACTGTTTACGAGCAACCCTAAATATACCCCTAGCCACCATGGCAGAAGACTGAAAACTCGGGCCACAGAAAATGCGTTTCAAGCCCCATTCACCCATCCAGAAGTGCCCCCAAAGGAAGGCTTTGGATACAAGTGAACTCCCCAGGGGAGCCTTTATGCAGCCCCACATGCAACTGGACCCTCCGGGTTCATTCTTTCACCGCAAGCCTAAATACAGCCCTAGCACGCCTGGCAGTCGACTGAAAGCTCGGGCCACAGAAAATGTGTTACGAGCCCCGTTCGCCCATCCAAAAGTGCCCCCAAAAAAAGGCTTTGGGTACATCTGAACTCCCCAGGGGAGCCTTTACGCAGCCCCACATGCAACTGGACCCTCCGTGTTCGCTCTTTACAGCAACCCTAAATATAACCCTGGCCCGCATGGCAGACGACTGAAAACTCAGGCCCCAGAAAACGTGCTACAAGCCCCATTCGACCATCCAAAAGTGCCCCCAAAGGAAGGCTTTGGGTACAACTGAACTCCCCAGGGGAGCCTTTATGCAGGCCCATACGCAACTGGACCCCCCGTGTTCGCTGTTTACAAGCAACCCTAAATATAACCCTAGCCAGCATGGCAGAAAACTGAAAACTCGGGCCACAGAAAAAGCGTTTCAAGCCCCATTCACCCATCCAGAAGTGCCCCCAAAGGAAGGCTTTGGATACAAGTGAACTCCCCAGGGGAGCCTTTATGCAGCCCCACATGCAACTGGACCCTCCGGGTTCACTCTTTCACAGCAACCCTAAATATAGCCCTGGCCCGCCTGGCAGTCGACTGAAAACTCGGGCCACAGAAATTGCGTTAAAAGCCTAATTCGCCCATCCAAAAGTGCCCCCAGAGGAAGGCTTTGGGTACAACTGAACTCCCCAGGGGAGCCTTTACGCAGCCCCACATGCAACTGGACCCTCATTGTTCACTGTTTACGAGCAACCCTAAATATACCCCTAGCCACCATGGCAGAAGACTGAAAACTCGGGCTCCAGAAAATGCGTTTTAAGCCCCATTCACCCATCCAGAAGTGCCCCCAAAGGAAGGCTTTGGGTACAACTGAACTCCCCAGGGGAGCCTTTATGCAGCCCCACATGCAATTGGACCCTCGGGGTTCACTCTTTCACCGCGAGCCTAAATATAGCCCTAGCACGCCTGGCAGTCGACTGAAAACTCGGGCCACAGAAAATGTGTTACGAGCCCCATTCGCCCATCCCAAAGTGCCCCCAAAGGAAGGCTTTGGGTACATCTGAACTCCCCAGGGGAGCCTTTACGCAGCCCCACATGCAACTGGACCCTCCGTGTTCGCTCTTTACAGCAACCCTAAATATAACCCTAGCAAGCATGGCAGAAGACTGAAAACTCGGGCCACAGAAAAAGCGTTTCAAGCCCCTTTCGCCCATCCAGAAGTGCCCCCAAAGGAAGGCTTTGGGTACAAGTGAACTCCCCAGGGGAGCCTTTATGCAGCCCCACATGCAACTGGACCCTCCTTGTTCACTGTTTACGAGCAACCCTAAATATACCCCTAGCCACCATGGCAGAAGACTGAAAACTCGGGCCACAGAAAATGCGTTTCAAGCCCCATTCACCCATCCAGAAGTGCCCCCAAAGGAAGGCTTTGGGTACAACTGAACTCCCCAGGGGAGCCTTTATGCAGCCCCACATGCAACTGGACCCTCCGGGTTCACTCTTTCACCGCAAGCCTAAATATAGCCCTAGCACGCCTGGCAGTCGACTGAAAGCTCGGGCCACAGAAAATGTGTTACGAGCCCCATTCGCCCATCCAAAAGTGCCCCCAAAGGAAGGCTTTGGGTACATCTGAACTCCCCAGGGGAGCCTTTACGCAGCCCCACATGCAACTGGACCCTCCGTGTTCGCTCTTTACAGCAACCCTAAATATAACCCTAGCCAGCATGGCAGAAGACTGAAAACCCGGGCCACAGAAAAAGCGTTTCAAGCCCCTTTTGCCCATCCAGAAGTGCCCCCAAAGGAAGGCTTTGGGTACAGCTGAACTCCCCAGGGGAGCCTTTATGCAGCCCCACATGCAACTGGACCCTCCGGGTTCACTCTTTCACCGCAAGCCTAAATATAGCCCTCGGCGCAATGGGAGAAGACTGAAAAAGCGGGCCTCAGAAAACGCATTGCGATTCCCCTTGGATCATCCAAATGTGCCCCCAAAGGAAGGCTTTGGGTACAACTGGACTCCCCAGGGGAGCCTTTATGCAGCCCCACATGCAACTGGACCCTCCGGGTTCACTCTTTTACAGCAACCCTAAATATAACCCTGGCCCGCATGGCAGACGACTGAAAGCTCGGGCCCCAGAAAACGTGCTACAAGCCCAATTCGAACATCCAAAAGTGCCCCCAGAGGAAGGCTTTGGGTACAAGTGAACTCCCCAGGGGAGCCTTTATGCAGCCCCACATGCAACTGGACCCTCCGTATTCGCTCTTTTACAGCAACCCTAAATATAACCCTGGCCCTCCTTGCAGTCGACTGAAAACTCAAGCCCCAGAAAAAGCGTTAAAAGCCTAATTCGCCCATCCAAAAGTGCCCCCAGAGGAAGGCTTTGGGAACAAGTGAACTCCCCAGGGGAGCCTTTACGCAGCCCCACATGCAACTGGACCCTCCGTGTTCGCTCTTTAGAGCAACACTAAATATAACCCTAGCCAGCATGGCAGAAGACTGAAAACTCGGGCCACAGAAAAAGCGTTTCAAGCCCCTTTCGCCCATCCAGAAGTGCCCCCAAAGGAAGGCTTTGGGTACAAGTGAACTCCCCAGGGGAGCCTTTATGCAGCCCCACATGCAACTGGACCCTCCGTATTCGCTCTTTCACAGCAACCCTAAATATAACCCTGGCCCGCATGGCAGACGACTGAAAAATCGGGCCCCAGAAAACGTGCTACAAGCCCCATTCGACCATCCAAAAGTGCCCCCAAAGGAAGGCTTTGGGTACAACTGAACTCCCCAGGGGAGCCTTTATGCAGGCCCATACGCAACTGGACCCCCCGTGTTCGCTGTTTACAAGCAACCCTAAATATAACACTAGCCAGCATGGCAGAAAACTGAAAACTCGGGCCACAGAAAAAGCGTTTCAAGCCCCATTCACCCATCCAGAAGTGCCCCCAAAGGAAGGCTTTGGGTACAAGTGAACTCCCCAGGGGAGCTTTTATGCAGCCCCACATGCAACTGGACCCTCCGGGTTCACTCTTTCACCGCAAGCCTAAATATATCCCTAGCACGCCTGGCAGTCGACTGAAAGCTCGGGCCACGGAAAATGTGTTACGAGCCCCATTCGCCCATCCAAAAGTGCCTCCAGAGGAAGGCTTTGGGTACATCTGAACTCCCCAGGGGAGCCTTTACGCAGCCCCACATGCAACTGGACCCTCCGTGTTCGCTCTTTACAGCAACCCTAAATATAACCCTAGCAAGCATGGCAGAAGACTGAAAACTCGGGCCACAGAAAAAGCGTTTCAAGCCCCTTTCGCCCATCCAGAAGTGCCCCCAAAGGAAGGCTTTGGGTACAAGTGAACTCCCCAGGGGAGCCTTTATGCAGCCCCACATGCAACTGGACCCTCCTTGTTCACTGTTTACGAGCAACCCTAAATATACCCCTAGCCACCATGGCAGAAGACTGAAAACTCGGGCCACAGAAAATGCGTTTCAAGCCCCATTCACCCATCCAGAAGTGCCCCCAAAGGAAGGCTTTGGGTACAACTGAACTCCCCAGGGGAGCCTTTATGCAGCCCCACATGCAACTGGACCCTCCGGGTTCACTCTTTCACCGCAAGCCTAAATATAGCCCTAGCACGCCTGGCAGTCGACTGAAAGCTCGGGCCACAGAAAATGTGTTACGAGCCCCATTCGCCCATCCAAAAGTGCCCCCAAAGGAAGGCTTTGGGTACATCTGAACTCCCCAGGGGAGCCTTTACGCAGCCCCACATGCAACTGGACCCTCCGTGTTCGCTCTTTACAGCAACCCTAAATATAACCCTAGCCAGCATGGCAGAAGACTGAAAACCCGGGCCACAGAAAAAGCGTTTCAAGCCCCTTTTGCCCATCCAGAAGTGCCCCCAAAGGAAGGCTTTGGGTACAGCTGAACTCCCCAGGGGAGCCTTTATGCAGCCCCACATGCAACTGGACCCTCCGGGTTCACTCTTTCACCGCAAGCCTAAATATAGCCCTCGGCGCAATGGGAGAAGACTGAAAAAGCGGGCCTCAGAAAACGCATTGCGATTCCCCTTGGATCATCCAAAAGTGCCCCCAAAGGAAGGCTTTGGGTACAACTGGACTCCCCAGGGGAGCCTTTATGCAGCCCCACATGCAACTGGACCCTCCGGGTTCACTCTTTTACAGCAACCCTAAATATAACCCTGGCCCGCATGGCAGACGACTGAAAGCTCGGGCCCCAGAAAACGTGCTACAAGCCCAATTCGAACATCCAAAAGTGCCCCCAGAGGAAGGCTTTGGGTACAACTGAACTCCCCAGGGGAGCCTTTATGCAGCCCCACATGCAACTGGACCCTCCGTATTCGCTCTTTTACAGCAACCCTAAATATAACCCTGGCCCTCCTTGCAGTCGACTGAAAACTCAAGCCCCAGAAAAAGCGTTAAAAGCCTAATTCGCCCATCCAAAAGTGCCCCCAGAGGAAGGCTTTGGGTACAACTGAACTCCCCAGGGGAGCCTTTATGCAGCCCCACTTGCAACTGGACCCTCCGGGTTCACTCTTTCACCGCAAGCCTAAATATAGCCCAGCACGCCTGGCAGTCGACTGAAAGCTCGGGCCACAGAAAATGTGTTACGAGCCCCATTCGCCCATCCAAAAGTGCCTCCAAAGGAAGTCTTTGGGTACAAGTGAACTCCCCAGGGGAGCCTTAACGCAGCCCCACATGCAACTGGACCCTCCGTATTCGCTCTTTCACAGCAACCCTAAATATAACCCTGGCCCGCACGGCAGACGACTGAAAAATCGGGCCCCAGAAAATGCATTAAAAGCCTAATTAGCCCATCCAAAAGTGCCCCCAGAGGAAGGCTTTGGGTACAAGTGAACTCCCCAGGGGAGCCTTTACGCAGCCCCACATGCAACTGGACCCTCCGTGTTCGCTCTTTAGAGCAACACTAAATATAACCCTAGCCAGCATGGCAGAAGACTGAAAACTCGGGCCACAGAAAAAGCGTTTCAAGCCCCTTTCGCCCATCCAGAAGTGCCCCCAAAGGAAGGCTTTGGGTACAAGTGAACTCCCCAGGGGAGCCTTTATGCAGCCCCACATGCAACTGGACCCTCCGTATTCGCTCTTTCACAGCAACCCTAAATATAACCCTGGCCCGCATGGCAGACGACTGAAAAATCGGGCCCCAGAAAACGTGCTACAAGCCCCATTCGACCATCCAAAAGTGCCCCCAAAGGAAGGCTTTGGGTACAACTGAACTCCCCAGGGGAGCCTTTATGCAGGCCCATACGCAACTGGACCCCCCGTGTTCGCTGTTTACAAGCAACCCTAAATATAACACTAGCCAGCATGGCAGAAAACTGAAAACTCGGGCCACAGAAAAAGCGTTTCAAGCCCCATTCACCCATCCAGAAGTGCCCCCAAAGGAAGGCTTTGGGTACAAGTGAACTCCCCAGGGGAGCTTTTATGCAGCCCCACATGCAACTGGACCCTCCGGGTTCACTCTTTCACCGCAAGCCTAAATATATCCCTAGCACGCCTGGCAGTCGACTGAAAGCTCGGGCCACGGAAAATGTGTTACGAGCCCCATTCGCCCATCCAAAAGTGCCTCCAGAGGAAGGCTTTGGGTACATCTGAACTCCCCAGGGGAGCCTTTACGCAGCCCCACATGCAACTGGACCCTCCGTGTTCGCTCTTTACAGCAACCCTAAATATAACCCTAGCCAGCATGGCAGACGACTGAAAACTCGGGCCACAGAAAACGTGCTACAAGCCCCATTCGACCATCCAAAAGTGCCCCTAAAGGAAGGCTTTGGGTACAAGTGAACTCCCCAGGGGAGCCTTTATGCAGGCCCATACGCAACTGGACCCCCCGTGTTCGCTGTTTACAAGCAACCCTAAATATAACACTAGCCAGCATGGCAGAAAACTGAAAACTCGGGCCACAGAAAAAGCGTTTCAAGCCCCATTCACCCATCCAGAAGTGCCCCCTAAGGAAGGCTTTGGGTACAACTGAACTCCCCAGGGGAGCATTTATGCAGCCCCACATGCAACTGGACCCTCCGGGTTCACTCTTTCACAGCAACCCTAAATATAGCCCTGGCCCGCCTGGCAGTCGACTGAAAACTCGGGCCCCAGAAAATGCGTTAAAAAACTAATTGGCCCATCCAAAAGTGCCCCCAGAGGAAGGCTTTGGGTACAAGTGAACTCCCCAGGGGAGCCTTTATGCAGCCCCACATGCAACTGGACCCTCCGTATTCGCTCTTTCACAGCAAGCCTAAATATAGCCCTGGCCCGCCTGGCATTCGACTGAAAACTCGGGCCCCAGAAAAACGGTTAAAAGCCTAATTCGTCCATCCAAAAGTGCCCCCAAAGGAAGGCTTTGGGTACAAGTGAACTCCCCAGGGGAGCCTTTACGCAGCCCCACATGCAACTGGACCCTCCGGGTTCGCTCTTTCACAGCAACCCTAAATATAACCCTGGCCCGCATGGCAGACGACTGAAAACTCAGGCGCCAGAAAACGTGCTACAAGCCCCATTCGACCATCCAAAAGTGCCCCCAAAGGAAGGCTTTGGGTACAACTGAACTCCCCAGGGGAGCCTTTATGCAGGCCCATACGCAACTGGACCCCCCGTGTTCGCTGTTTACAAGCAACCCTAAATATAACACTAGCCAGCATGGCAGAAAACTGAAAACTCGGGCCACAGAAAAAGCGTTTCAAGCCCCATTCACCCATCCAGAATGCCCCCAAAGGAAGGCTTTGGGTACAACTGAACTCCCCAGGGGAGCCTTTATGCAGCCCCACATGCAACTGGACCCTCCGGGTTCACTCTTTCACAGCAACCCTAAATATAGCCCTGGCCCGCCTGGCAGTCGACTGAAAACTCGGGCCACAGAAAATGCGTTAAAAGCCTAATTCGCCGATCCAAAAGTGCCCCCAGAGGAAGGCTTTGGGTACAACTGAACTCCCCAGGGGAGCCTTTACGCAGCCCCACATGCAACTGGACCCTCCTTGTTCACTGTTTACGAGCAACCCTAAATATACCCCTAGCCACCATGGCAGAAGACTGAAAACTCGGGCTCCAGAAAATGCGTTTCAAGCCCCATTCACCCATCCAGAAGTGCCCCCAAAGGAAGGCTTTGGGTACAAGTGAACTCCCCAGGGGAGCCTTTATGCAGCCCCACATGCAATTGGACCCTTTGGGTTCACTCTTTCACCGCAAGCCTAAATATAGCCCTCGGCGCAATGGGAGAAGACTGAAAAAGCGGGCCTAAGAAAACGCATTGTGATTCCCCTTGGACCATCCAAAAGTGCCCCCAAAGGAAGGCTTTGGGAACAACTGGACTCCCCAGGGGAGCCTTAACGCAGCCCCACATGCAACTGGACCCTCCCTATTCGCTCTTTCACAGCAACCCTAAATATAGCCCTGGCCCGCCTGGCAGTCGACTGAAAACTCGGGCCCCAGAAAAACGGTTAAAAGCCTAATTCGCCCATCCACAAGTGCCCCCAGAGGTAGGCTTTGGGTACAACTGAACTCCCCAGTGGAGCCTTTACGCAGCCCCACATGCAACTGGACCCTCCGGGTTCACTCTTTCACCGCAAGCCTAAATATAGCGCTAGCACGCCTGGCAGTCGACTGAAAGCTCGGGCCACAGAAAATGTGTTACGAGCCCCATTCGCCCATCCAGAAGTGCCCCCAAAGGAAGGCTTTGGGTACAAGTGAACTCCCCAGGGGAGCCTTTATGCAGCCCCACATGCAACTGGACCATCCTTGTTCACTGTTTACGAGCAACCCTAAATATACCCCTAGCCATCATGGCAGAAGACTGAAAACTCGGGCTCCAGAAAATGCGTTTCAAGCCCCATTCACCCATCCAGAAGTGCCCCTAAAAGAAGGCTTTGGGTACAACTGAACTCCCCAGGGGAGCCTTTATGCAGCCCCACATGCAACTGGACCCTCCGGGTTCACTCTTTCACCGCAAGCCTAAATATAGCCCTGGCCCGCCTGGCAGTCTACTGAAAACTCGTTCTCCAGAAAATGCATTAAAAGCCTAATGAGCCCATCCAAAAGTGCCCCCAAAGGAAGGCTTTGGGTACAAGTGAACTCCCCAGGGGAGCCTTTATGCAGCCCCACATGCAACTGGACCCTCCGTGTTCGCTCTTTACAGCAACCCTAAATATAACCCTAACCAGCATGGCAGAAGACTGAAAACTCGGGCCACAGAAAATGTGTTACGAGCCCCATTCGACCATCCAAAAGTGCCCCCAAAGGAAGGCTTTGGGTACAACTGAACTCCCCAGGGGAGCCTTTATGCAGGCCCATACGCAACTGGACCCCCCATGTTCGCTGTTTACATGCAACCCTAAATATACCCCTAGCCACCATGGCAGAAAACTGAAAACTCGGGCTCCAGAAAATGCGTTTCAAGCCCCATTCACCCATCCAGAAGTGCCCCCAAAGGAAGGCTTTTGGTACAAGTGAACTCCCCAGGGGAGCCTTTATGCAGCCCCACATGCAACTGGACCCTTAGTATTCGCTCTTTCACCGCAAGCCTAAATATAGCCCTAGCACGCCTGGCAGTCGACTGAAAGCTCGGGCCACAGAAAATGTGTTACGAGCCCCATTCGCCCATCCAAAAGTGCCCCCAAAGGAAGGCTTTGGGTACAACTGAACTCCCCAGGGGAGCCTTAACGCAGCCCCACATGAAACTGGACCCTCCTTGTTCACTGTTTACGAGCAACCCTAAATATACCCCTAGCCACCATGGCAGAAGACTGAAAATTCGGGCTCCAGAAAATGCGTTTCAAGCCCCATTCACCCATCCAGAAGTGCCCCCAAAGGAAGGCTTTGGGTACAACTGAACTCCACAGGGGAGCCTTTATGCAGCCCCACATGCAACTGGACCCTCCGGGTTCACTCTTTCACCGCAAGCCTAAATATAGCCCTCGGCGCAATGGGAGAAGACTGAAAATGCAGGCCTCAGAAAACGCATGGCGATTCCCCTTGGACCATCCAAAAGTGCCCCCAAAGGAAGGCTTTGGGTACAAGTGAAATCCCCAGGGGAGCCTTTACGCAGCCCCACATGCAACTGGACCCTCCTTATTCGCTCTTTCACAGCAACCCTAAATATAACCCTGGCCCGCCTGGCAGTCTACTGAAAAGTCGGGCCCCAGAAAATGCATTAAAAGCCTAATTAGCCCATCCAAAAGTGCCGCCAGAGGAAGGCTTTGGGTACAAGTGAACTCCCCAGGGGAGCCTTTACGCAGCCCCACATGCAACTGGACCCTCCGTGTTCGCTCTTTCACAGCAACCCTAAATATAACCCTTGCCCGCATGGCAGACGACTGAAAAATCGGGCCCCAGAAAACGTGCTACAAGCCCCATTCGACCATCCAAAAGTGCCCCCAAAGGAAGGCTTTGGGTACAACTGAACTCCCCAGGGGAGCCTTTATGCAGGCCCATACGCAACTGGACCCCCCGTGTTCGCTGTTTACAAGCAACCCTAAATATAACCCTAGCCAGCATGGCAGAAAACTGAAAACTCGGGCCACAGAAAAAGCGTTTCAAGCCCCATTCACCCATCCAGAAGTGCCCCCAAAGGAAGGCTTTGGGTACAAGTGAACTCCCCAGGGGAGCCTTTACGCAGCCCCACATGCAACTGGACCCTCCGTGTTCGCTCTTTCACAGCAACCCTAAATATAACCCTTGCCCGCATGGCAGACGACTGAAAAATCGGGCCCCAGAAAACGTGCTACAAGCCCCATTCGACCATCCAAAAGTGCCCCCAAAGGAAGGCTTTGGGTACAACTGAACTCCCCAGGGGAGCCTTTATGCAGGCCCATACGCAACTGGACCCCCCGTGTTCGCTGTTTACAAGCAACCCTAAATATAACCCTAGCCAGCATGGCAGAAAACTGAAAACTCGGGCCACAGAAAAAGCGTTTCAAGCCCCATTCACCCATCCAGAAGTGCCCCCAAAGGAAGGCTTTGGGTACAAGTGAACTCCCCAGGGGAGCCTTTATGCAGCCCCACATGCAACTGGACCCTCCGGGTTCACTCTTTCACCGCAAGCCTAAATATATCCCTAGCACGCCTGGCAGTCGACTGAAAGCTCGGACCACAGAAAATGTGTTACGAGCCCCATTCGCCCATCCAAAAGTGCCTCCAGAGGAAGGCTTTGGGTACATCTGAACTCCCCAGGGGAGCCTTTACGCAGCCCCACATGCAACTGGACCCTCCGTGTTCGCTCTTTACAGCAACCCTAAATATAACACTAGCCAGCATGGCAGACGACTGAAAACTCGGGCCACAGAAAACGTGTTACAAGCCCCATTCGACCATCCAAAAGTGCCCCCAAAAAAAGGCTTTGGGTACAAGTGAACTCCCCAGGGGAGCCTTTATGCAGGCCCATACGCAACTGGACCCCACATGTTCGCTGTTTACAAGCAACCCTAAATATAACACTAGCCAGCATGGCAGAAAACTGAAAACTCGGGCCACAGAAAAAGCGTTTCAAGCCCCATTCACCCATCCAGAAGTGCCCCCAAAGGAAGGCTTTGGGTACAACTGAACTCCCCAGGGGAGCCTTTATGCAGCCCCACATGCAACTGGACCCTCCAGGTTCACTCTTTCACCGCAAGCCTAAATATAGCCCTAGCACGCCTGGCAGTCGACTGAAAGCTCGGGCCACAAAAAATGTGTTACGAGCCCCATTCGCCCATCCAAAAGTGCCTCCAAAGGAAGGCTTTGGGTACATCTGAACTCCCCAGGGGAGCCTTTATGCAGCCCCACATGCAACTGGACCCTCCGTGTTCGCTCTTTACAGCAACCCTAAATATAACCCTAGCCAGCATGGCAGACGACTGAAAACTCGGGCCACAGAAATCGTGCTACAAGCCCCATTCGACCATCCAAAAGTGCCCCAAAAGGAAGGCTTTGGGTACAAGTGAACTCCCCAGGGGAGCCTTTATGCAGGCCCATACGCAACTGGACCCCTCATGTTCGCTGTTTACAAGCAACCCTAAATATAACACCAGCCAGCATGGCAGAAAACTGAAAACTCGGGCCACAGAAAAAGCGTTTCAAGCCCCATTCACCCATCCAGAAGTGCCCCCAGAGGAAGGCTTTGGGTACAACTGAACTCCCCAGGGGAGCCTTTATGCAGCCCCACATGCAACTGGACCCTCCGGGTTCACTCTTTCACCGCAAGCCTAAATATAGCCCTAGCACGCCTGGCAGTCGACTGAAAGCTCGGGCCACAGAAAATGTGTTACGAGCCCCAATCGCCCATCCAAAAGTGCATCCAAAGGAAGACTTTGGGTACATCTGAACTCCCCAGGGGAGCCTTTATGCAGCCCCACATGCAACTGGACCCTCCGTGTTCGCTCTTTACAGGAACCCTAAATATAACCCTAGCCAGCATGGCAGACGACTGAAAACTCGGGCCACAGAAATCGTGCTACAAGCCCCATTCGACCATCCAAAAGTGCCCCCAAAGGAAGGCTTTGGGTACAAGTGAACTCCCCAGGGGAGCCTTTATGCAGGCCCACATGCAACTGGACCCTCCTTGTTCACTGTTTATGAGCAACCCTAAATATACCCCTAGCCAGCATGGCAGAAAACTGAAAACTCGGGCCACAGAAAAAGCGTTTCAAGCCCCATTCACCCATCCAGAAGTGCCCCCAAAGGAAGGCTTTGGGTACAACTGAACTCCCCAGGGGAGCATTTATGCAGCCCCACATGCAACTGGACCCTCCGGGTTCACTCTTTCACAGCAACCCTAAATATAGCCCTGGCCCGCCTGGCAGTCGACTGAAAGCTCGGGCCACAGAAAATGTGTTACGAGCCCCATTCGCCCATCCAAAAGTGCCCCCAGAGGAAGGCTTTGGGTACAAGTGAACTCCCCAGGGGAGCCTTTACGCAGCCCCGCATGCAACTGGACCCTCCGTGTTCGCTCTTTACATCAACCCTATATATAACCCTAGCCAGCATGGCAGAAGACTGAAAACTCGGGCCACAGAAAAAGCGTTTCAAGCCCCTTTCGCCCATCCAGAAGTGCCCCCAAAGGAAGGCTTTGGGTACATCTGAACTCCCCAGGGGAGCCTTTACGCAGCCCCACATGCAACTGGACCCTCCTTGTTCACTGTTTACGAGCAACCCTAAATATACCCCTAGCCACCATGGAAGAAGACTGAAAACTCGGGCTCCAGAAAATGCGTTTCAAGCCCCATTCACCCATCCAGAAGTGCCCCCAAAGGAAGGCTTTGGGTACAACTGAACTCCCCAGGGGAGCCTTTATGCAGCCCCACATGCAACTGGACCCTCCGGGTTCACTCTTTCACAGCAAGCCTAAATATAGCCCTCGGCGCAATGGGAGAAGACTGAAAAAGCGGGCCTCAGAAAACGCATTGCGATTCCCCTTGGACCATCCAAAAGTGCCCCCAAAGGAAGGCTTTGGGTACAACTGGACTCCCCAGGGGAGCCTTAACGCAGCCCCACATGCAACTGGACCCTCCGTATTCGCTCTTTCACAGCAACCCTAAAAATAGCCCTGGCCCGCCTGGCAGTCGACTGAAAACTCGGGCCACAGAAAATGCATTAAAAGCCTAATTCGCCCATCCAAAAGTGCCCCCAGAGGAAGGCTTTGGGTACAACTGGACTCCCCAGGGGAGCCTTAACGCAGCCCCACATGCAACTGGACCCTCCGTATTCGCTCTTTCACAGCAACCCTAAATATAGCCCTGGCCCGCCTGGCAGTCGACTGAAAACTCGGGCCACAGAAAATGCATTAAAAGCCTAATTCGCCCATCCAAAAGTGCCCCCAGAGGAAGGCTTTGGGTACAACTGAACTCCCCAGGGGAGCCTTTACGCAGCCCCACATGCAACTGGCCCCTCCTTGTTCACTGTTTAAAAGGAACCCTAAATATACCCCTAGCCACCATGGCAGAAGACTGAAAACTCGGGCTCCAGAAAATGCGTTTCAAGCCCAATTCACCCATCCAGAAGTGCCCCCAAAGGAAGGCTTTGGGTACAGCTGAACTCCCCAGGGGAGCCTTTATGCAGCCCCACATGCAACTGGACCCTCCGGGTTCACTCTTTCACCGCAAGCCTAAATATAGCCCTAGCACACCTGGCAGTCGACTGAAAGCTCGGGCCACAGAAAATGTGTTACGAGCCCCATTCGCCCATTCAAAAGTGCCCCCAAAGGAAGGCTTTGGGTACAAGTGAACTCCCCAGGGGAGCCTTTACGCAGCCCCACATGAAACTGGACCCTCCTTGTTCACTGTTTACGAGCAACCCTAAATATACCCCTAGCCACCATGGCAGAAGACTGAAAAGTCGGGCTCCAGAAAATGCGTTTCAAGCCCCATTCACCCATCCAGAAGTGCCCCCAAAGGAAGGCTTTGGGTACAAATGAACTCCCCAGGGGAGCCTTTATGCAGCCCCACATGCAACTGGACCCTCCGGGTTCACTCTTTCACCGCAAGCCTAAATATAGCCCTAGCATGCCTGGCAGTCGACTGAAAGCTCGAGCCACAGAAAATGTGTTACGAGCCCCATTCGCCCATCCAAAAGTGCCCCCAAAGGAAGGCTTTGGGTACATCTGAACTCCCCAGGGGAGCCTTTACGCAGCCCCACATGCAACTGGACCCTCCGTGTTCGCTCTTTACAGTAACCCTAAATATAACCCTAGCCAGCATGGCAGAAGACTGAAAACTCGGGCCACAGGAAAAGCGTTTCAAGCCCCTTTCGCCCATCCAGAAGTGCCCCCAAAGGAAGGCTTTGGGTACAAGTGAACTCCCCAGGGGAGCCTTTATGCTGCCCCACATGCAACTGGACCCTCCGGGTTCACTCTTTCACCGCAAGCCTAAATATAGCCCTAGCACGCCTGGCAGTCGACTGAAAGTTCGAGCCACAGAAAATGTGTTACGAGCCCCATTCGCCCATCCAAAAGTGCCCCCAAAGGAAGGCTTTGGGTACATCTGAACTCCCCAGGGGAGCCTTTACGCAGCCCCACATGCAACTGGACCCTCCGTGTTCGCTCTTTACAACAACCCTAAATATAACCCTAGCCAGCATGGCAGAAGACTGAAAACTCGGGCCACAGAAAAAGCGTTTCAAGCCCCTTTCGCCCATCCAGAAGTGCCCCCAAAGGAAGGCTTTGGCTACAAGTGAACTCCCCAGGGGAGCCTTTATGCAGCCCCACATGCAACTGGACCCTCCGTATTCGCTCTTTCACAGCAACCCTAAATATAACCCTGTCCCGCATGGCAGACGACTGAAAACTTGGGCCCCAGAAAACGTGCTACAAGCCCCATTCGACCATCCAAAAGTGCCCCCAAAGAAAGGCTTTGGGTACAACTGAACTCCCCAGGGGAGCCTTTATGCAGGCCCATACGCAACTGGACCCCCCGTGTTCGCTGTTTACAAGCAACCCTAAATATAACCCTAGCCAGCATGGCAGAAAACTGAAAACTCGGGCCACAGAAAAAGCGTTTCAAGCCCCATTCACCCATCCAGAAGTGCCCCCAAAGGAAGGCTTTGGGTACAAGTGAACTCCCCAGGGGAGCCTTTATGCAGCCCCACATGCAACTGGACCCTCCGGGTTCACTCTTTCACCGCAAGCCTAAATATAGCCCTAGCATGCCTGGCAGTCGACTGAAAGCTCGGGCCACAGAAAATGTGTTACGAGCCCCATTCGCCCATCCAAAAGTGCCCCCAAAGGAAGGCTTTGGGTACATCTGAACTCCCCAGGGGAGCCTTTACGCAGCCCCACATGCAACTGGACCCTCCGTGTTCGCTCTTTACAGTAACCCTAAATATAACCCTAGCCAGCATGGCAGAAGACTGAAAACTCGGGCCACAGGAAAAGCGTTTCAAGCCCCTTTCGCCCATCCAGAAGTGCCCCCAAAGGAAGGCTTTGGGTACAACTGAACTCCCCAGGGAAGACTTTATGCTGCCCCACATGCAACTGGACCCTCCGGGTTCACTCTTTCACCGCAAGCCTAAATATAGCCCTAGCACGCCTGGCAGTTGACTGAAAGTTCGAGCCACAGAAAATGTGTTACGAGCCCCATTCGCCCATCTAAAAGTGCCCCCAAAGGAAGGCTTTGGGTACATCTGAACTCCCCAGGGGAGCCTTTACGCAGCCCCACATGCAACTGGACCCTCCGTGTTCGCTCTTTACAACAACCCTAAATATAACCCTAGCCAGCATGGCAGAAGACTGAAAACTCGGGCCACAGAAAAAGCGTTTCAAGCCCCTTTCGCCCATCCAGAAGTGCCCCCAAAGGAAGGCTTTGGCTACAAGTGAACTCCCCAGGGGAGCCTTTATGCAGCCCCACATGCAACTGGACCCTCCGTATTCGCTCTTTCACAGCAACCCTAAATATAACCCTGGCCCGCATGGCAGACGACTGAAAACTCGGGCCCCAGAAAACGTGCTACAAACCCCATTCGACCATCCAAAAGTGCCCCCAAAGGAAGGCTTTGGGTACAACTGAACTCCCCAGGGGAGCCTTTATGCAGGCCCATACGCAACTGGAACCCCCGTGTTCGCTGTTTACAAGCAACCCTAAATATAACACTAGCCAGCATGGCAGAAAACTGAAAACTCGGGCCACAGAAAAAGCGTTTCAAGCCCCATTCACCCATCCAGAAGTGCCCCCAAAGGAAGGCTTTGGGTACAAGTGAACTCCCCAGGGGAGCCTTTATGCAGCCCCACATGCAACTGGACCCTCCGGGTTCACTCTTTCACAGCAACCCTAAATATAGCCCTGGCCCGCCTGGCAGTCAACTGAAAACTCGGGCCCCAGAAAATGCGTTAAAAGCCTAATTCGCCCATCCAAAAGTGCCCCCAGAGGAAGGCTTTGGGTACAACTGAACTCCCCAGGGGAGCCTTTATGCAGGCCCATACGCAACTTGACCCTCCTTGTTCACTGTTTACGAGCAAAGCTAAATATACCCCTAGCCACCATGGCAGAAGACTGAAAACTCGGGCTCCAGAAAATGCGTTTCAAGCCCCATTCGCCCATCCAAAAGTGCCTCCAAAGGAAGGCTTTGGGTACAACTGAACTCCCCAGGGGAGCCTTTATGCAGCCCCACATGCAACTGGACCCTCCGGGTTCACTCTTTCACCGCAAGCCTAAATATAGCCCTAGCATGCCTGGCAGTCGACTGAAAGCTCGGGCCACAGAAAATGTGTTACGAGCCCCATTCGCCCATCCAAAAGTGCCCCCAAAGGAAGGCTTTGGGTACATCTGAACTCCCCAGGGGAGCCTTTACGCAGCCCCACATGCAACTGGACCCTCCGTGTTCGCTCTTTACAGCAACCCTAAATATAACCCTAGCCAGCATGGCAGAAGACTGAAAACTCGGGCCACAGAAAAAGCGTTTCAAGCCCCTTTCGCCCATCCAGAAGTGCCCCCAAAGGAAGGCTTTGGGTACAAGTGAACTCCCCAGGGGAGCCTTTATGCAGCCCCACATGCAACTGGACCCTCCTTGTTCACTGTTTACGAGCAACCCTAAATATACCCCTAGCCACCATGGCAGAAGACTGAAAACTCGGGCTCCAGAAAATGCGTTTCAAGCCCCATTCACCCATCCAGAAGTGCCCCCAAAGGAAGGCTTTGGGTACAAGTGAACTCCCCAGGGGAGCCTTTACGCAGCCCCACATGCAACTGGACCCTCCTTGTTCACTGTTTAAAAGGAACCCTAAATATACCCCTAGCCACCATGGCAGAAGACTGAAAACTCGGGCTCCAGAAAATGCGTTTCAAGCCCCATTCACCCATCCAGAAGTGCCCGCAAAGGAAGGCTTTGGGTACAAGTGAACTCCCCAGGGGAGCCTTTACGCAGCCCCACATGCAACTGGACCCTCCGTATTCGCTCTTTCACAGCAACCCTAAATATAACCCTGGCCCGCATGGCAGACAACTGAAAAATCGGGCCACAGAAAACGTGCTACAAGCCCCATTCGACCATCCAAAAGTGCCCCCAAAGGAAGGCTTTGGGTACATCTGAACTCCCCAGGGGAGCCTTTATGCAGGCCCATACGCAACTGGACCCCCCGTGTTCGCTGTTTACAAGCTACCCTAAATATAACACTAGCCAGCATGGCAGAAAACTGAAAACTCGTGCCACAGAAAAAGTGTTTCAAGCCCCATTTAACCATCCAGAAGTGCCCCCAAAGGAAGGCTTTGGGTACAAGTGAACTCCCCAGGGGAGCCTTAACGCAGCCCCACATGCAACTGGACCCTCCGTATTCGCTCTTTCACAGCAACCCTAAATATAGCCCTGGCCCGCCTGGCAGTCGACTGAAAACTCGGGCCCCAGAAAATGCATTAAAAGCCTAATTCGCCCATCCAAAAGTGCCCCCAGAGGAAGGCTTTGGGTACAACTGAACTCCCCAGGGGAGCCTTTACGCAGCCCCACATGCAACTGGACCCTCCTTGTTCACTGTTTACGAGCAACCCTAAATATAACCCTAGCCAGCATGGCAGAAGACTGAAAACTCGGGCCCCAGAAAATGCGTTTCAAGCCCCATTCACCCATCCAGAAGTGCCCCCAAAGGAAGGCTTTGGGTACAACTGAACTCCCCAGGGGAGCCTTTACGCAGCCCCACATGCAACTGGACCCTCCGTATTCGCTCTTTCACCGCAAGCCTAAATATAGTCCTCGGCGCAATGGGAGAAGAATGAAAAAGCGGGCCTCAGAAAACGCATTGCGATTCCCCTTGGACCATCCAAAAGTGCCCCCAAAGGAAGGCTTTGGGTACAACTGGACTCCCCAGGGGAGCCTTAACGCAGCCCCACATGCAACTGGACCCTCCGTATTCGCTCTTTCACAGAAACCCTAAATATAGCCCTGGCCCGCCTGGCAGTCGACTGAAAACTCGGGCCCCAGAAAATGCGTTAAAAGCCTAATTCGCCCATCCAAAAGTGCCCCCAGAGGAAGGCTTTGGGTACAACTGAACTCCCCAGGGGAGCCTTAACGCAGCCCCACATGCAACTGGACCCTCCGTATTCGCTCTTTCACAGCAACCCTAAATATATCCCTGGCCCGCCTGGCAGTCGACTGAAAACTCAGGCCCCAGAAAATGCATTAAAAGCCTAATTCGCCCATCCAAAAGTGCCCCCAGAGGAAGGCTTTGGGTACAACTGAACTCCCCAGGGGAGCCTTAACGCAGCCCCACATGCAACTGGACCCTCCGTATTCGCTCTTTCACAGCAACCCTAAATATAGCCCTGGCCCGCCTGGCAGTCGACTGAAAACTCGGGCCCCAGAAAATGCATTAAAAGCCTAATTCGCCCATCCAGAAGTGCCCCCAAAGGAAGGCTTTGGGTACAACTGAACTCCCCAGGGGAGCCTTTATGCAGCCCCACATGCAACTGGACTCTCCGGGTTCACTCTTTCACCGCAAGCCTAAATATAGCCCTAGCACGCCTGGCAGTCGACTGAAAGCTCGGGCCACAGAAAATGTGTTACGAGCCCCATTCGCCCATCCAAAAGTGCCCCCAAAGGAAGGCTTTGGGTACAAGTGAACTCCCCAGGGGAGCCTTTATGCAGGCCCATACGCAACTGGACCCCCCGTGTTCGCTGTTTACAAGCAACCCTAAATATAACACTAGCCAGCATGGCAGAAAACTGAAAACTCGGGCCACAGAAAATGCGTTAAAAGCCTATTCGCCCATCCAAAAGTTCCCCCAGAGGAAGGCTTTGGGTACAACTGAACTCCCCAGGGGAGCCTTAACGCAGCCCCACATGCAACTGGACCCTCCGTATTCGCTCTTTCACAGCAACCCTAAATATAGCCCTGGCCCGCCTGGCAGGCGACTGAAAACTCGGGCCCTAGAAAACGCGTTTAAAGCCTAATTCGCCCATCCAAAAGTGCCACAGAGGAAGGCTTTGGGTACAAGTGAACTCCCCAGGGGAGCCTTTACGCAGCCCCACATGCAACTGGACCCTCCTTGTTCACTGTTTACGAGCAACCCTAAATATACCCCTAGCCACCATGGCAGAAGACTGAAAACTCGGGCTCCAGAAAATGCGTTTCAAGCCCCATTCGCCCATCCAGAAGTGCCCCCAAAGGAAGGCTTTGGGTACAACTGAACTCCCCAGGGGAGCCGTTATGCAGCCCCACATGCAACTGGACCCTCCGGGTTCACTCTTTCACCGCAAGCCTAAATATAGCCCTAGCACGCCTGGCAGTCGACTGAAAGCTCGGGCCACAGAAAATGTTTTACGAGCCCCATTCGCCCATCCAGAAGTGCCCGCAAAGGAAGGCTTTGGGTACAAGTGAACTCCCCAGGGGAGCCTTTACGCAGCCCCACATGCAACTGGACCCTCCGTATTCGCTCTTTCACAGCAACCCTAAATATAACCCTGGCCCGCATGGCAGACAACTGAAAAATCGGGCCCCAGAAAACGTGCTACAAGCCCCATTCGACCATCCAAAAGTGCCCCCAAAGGAAGGCTTTGGGTACATCTGAACTCCCCAGGGGAGCCTTTATGCAGGCCCATACGCAACTGGACCCCCCGTGTTCGCTGTTTACAAGCTACCCTAAATATAACACTAGCCAGCATGGCAGAAAACTGAAAACTCGTGCCACAGAAAAAGTGTTTCAAGCCCCATTTAACCATCCAGAAGTGCCCCCAAAGGAAGGCTTTGGGTACAACTGGACTCCCCAGGGGAGCCTTAACGCAGCCCCACATGCAACTGGACCCTCCGTATTCGCTCTTTCACAGCAACCCTAAATATAGCCCTGGCCCGCCTGGCAGTCGACTGAAAACTCGGGCCCCAGAAAATGCGTTAAAAGCCTAATTCGCCCATCCAAAAGTGCCCCCAGAGGAAGGCTTTGGGTACAACTGAACTCCCCAGGGGAGCCTTAACGCAGCCCCACATGCAACTGGACCCTCCGTATTCGCTCTTTCACAGCAACCCTAAATATAGCCCTGGCCCGCCTGGCAGTCGACTGAAAACTCGGGCCCCAGAAAATGCATTAAAAGCCTAATTCGCCCATCCAAAAGTGCCCCCAAAGGAAGGCTTTGGGTACAAGTGAACTCCCCAGGGGAGCCTTTATGCAGGCCCATACGCAACTGGACCCCCCGTGTTCGCTGTTTACAAGCAACCCTAAATATAACACTAGCCAGCATGGCAGAAAACTGAAAACTCGGGCCACAGAAAATGCGTTAAAAGCCTATTCGCCCATCCAAAAGTTCCCCCAGAGGAAGGCTTTGGGTACAACTGAACTCCCCAGGGGAGCCTTAACGCAGCCCCACATGCAACTGGACCCTCCGTATTCGCTCTTTCACAGCAACCCTAAATATAGCCCTGGCCCGCCTGGCAGGCGACTGAAAACTCGGGCCCTAGAAAACGCGTTTAAAGCCTAATTCGCCCATCCAAAAGTGCCACAGAGGAAGGCTTTGGGTACAAGTGAACTCCCCAGGGGAGCCTTTACGCAGCCCCACATGCAACTGGACCCTCCTTGTTCACTGTTTACGAGCAACCCTAAATATACCCCTAGCCACCACGGCAGAAGACTGAAAACTCGGGCTCCAGAAAATGCGTTTCAAGCCCCATTCGCCCATCCAGAAGTGCCCCCAAAGGAAGGCTTTGGGTACAACTGAACTCCCCAGGGGAGCCTTAACGCAGCCCCACATGCAACTGGACCCTCCGGGTTCACTCTTTCACCGCAAGCCTAAATATAGCCCTAGCACGCCTGGCAGTCGACTGAAAGCTCGGGCCACAGAAAATGTGTTACGAGCCCCATTCGCCCATCCAAAAGTGCCTCCAAAGGAAGGCTTTGGGTACATCTGAACTCCCCAGGGGAGCCTTTACGCAGCCCCACATGCAACTGGACCCTCCGTGTTCGCTCTTTACAGCAACCCTAAATATAACCCTAGCCAGCATGGCAGACGACTGAAAACTCGGGCCACAGAAAAAGCGTTTCAAGCCCCTTTCGCCCATCCAGAAGTGCCCCCAAAGGAAGGCTTTGGGTACAAGTGAACTCCCCAGGGGAGCCTTTATGCAGCCCCACATGCAACTGGACCCTCCGTATTCGCTCTTTCACAGCAACCCTAAATATAGCCCTGGCCCGCATGGCAGACGACTGAAAAATCGGGCCCCAGAAAACGTGCTACAAGCCACATTCACCCATCCAAAAGTGCCCCCAAAGGAAGGCTTTGGGTACAAGTGAACTCCCCAGGGGAGCCTTTATGCAGCCCCACATGCAACTGGACCCTCCGTGTTCGCTCTTTACAGCAACCCTAAATATAACCCTAGCCAGCATGCCAGAAGACTGAAAACTCGGGCCACAGAAAAAGCGTTTCAAGCCCCTTTCGCCCATCCAGAAGTGCCCCCAAAGGAAGGCTTTGGGTACAAGTGAACTCCCCAGGGGAGCCTTTATGCAGCCCCACATGCAACTGGACCCTCCGTATTCGCTCTTTCACAGCAACCCTAAATATAACCCTGGCCTGCATGGCAGTCGACTGAAAACTCAGGCCCCAGAAAATGCGTTAAAAGCCTATTCGCCCATCCAAAAGTTCCCCCAGAGGAAGGCTTTGGGTACAAACTGAACTCCCCAGGGGAGCCTTAACGCAGCCCCACATGCAACTGGACCCTCCTTGTTCACTGTTTACGAGCAACCCTAAATATACCCCTAGCCACCATGGCAGAAGACTGAAAACTCGGGCTCCAGAAAATGCGTTTCAAGCCCCATTCACCCATCCAGAAGTGCCCCCAAAGGAAGGCTTTGGGTACAACTGAACTCCCCAGGGGAGCCTTTATGCAGCCCCACATGCAACTGGACCCTCCGGGTTCACTCTTTCACCGCAAGCCTAAATATAGCCCTAGCACGCCTGGCAGTCGACTGAAAGCTCGGGCCACAGAAAATGTGTTACGAGCCCCATTCGCCCATCCAAAAGTGCCCGAAAGGAAGGCTTTGGGTACATCTGAACTCCCCAGGGGAGCCTTTACACAGCCCCACATGCAACTGGACCCTCCGTGTTCGCTCTTTCAGAGCAAGCCTAAATATAACCCTGGCCCGCATGGCAGACGACTGAAAAATTGGGCCCCAGAAAACGTGCTACAAGCCCCATTCGACCATCCAAAAGTGCCCCCAAAGGAAGGCTTTGGGTACAACTGAACTCCCCAGGGGAGCCTTTATGCAGGCCCATACGCAACTGGACCCCCCGTGTTCGCTGTTTACAAGCAACCCTAAATATAACACTAGCCAGCATGGCAGAAAACAGAAAACTCGGGCCACAGAAAAAGCGTTTCAAGCCCCATTCACCCATCCAGAAGTGCCCCCAGAGGAAGGCTTTGGGTACAACTGAACTCCCCAGGGGAGCCTTTATGCAGCCCCACATGCAACTGGACCCTCCGGGTTCACTCTTTCACAGCAACCCTAAATATAGCCCTGGCCCGCCTGGCAGTCGACTGAAAACTCGGGACCCAGAAAATGCGTTAAAAGCCTAATTCGCCCATCCAAAAGTGCCCCCAGAGGAAGGCTTTGGGTACAACTGAACTCCCCAGGGGAGCCTTAACGCAGCCCCACATGCAACTGGACCCTCCGGGTTCACTCTTTCACCGCAAGCCTAAATATAGCCCTAGCACGCCTGGCAGTCGACTGAAAGCTCGGGCCACAGAAAATGTGTTGCGAGCCCCATTCGCCCATCCAAATGTGCCCGAAAGGAAGGCTTTGGGTACATCTGAACTCCCCAGGGGAGCCTTTACACAGCCCCACATGCAACTGGACCCTCCGTGTTCGCTCTTTACAGCAACCCTAAATATAACCCTAGCCAGCATGCCAGAAGACTGAAAACTCGGGCCACAGAAAAAGCGTTTCAAGCCCCTTTCGCCCATCCAGAAGTGCCCCCAAAGGAAGGCTTTGGGTACAAGTGAACTCCCCAGGGGAGCCTTTATGCAGCCCCACATGCAACTGGACCCTCCGTATTCGCTCTTTCACAGCAACCCTAAATATAACCCTGGCCCGCATGGCAGTCGACTGAAAACTCAGGCCCCAGAAAATGCGTTAAAATCCTATTCGCCCATCCAAAAGTGCCCCCAGAGGAAGGCTTTGGGTACAACTGAACTCCCCAGGGGAGCCTTTACGCAGCCCCACATGCAACTGGACCCTCCTTGTTCACTGTTTAAAAGGAACCCTAAATATACCCCTAGCCACCATGGCAGAAGACTGAAAACTCGGGCTCCAGAAAATGCGTTTCAAGCCCCATTCACCCATCCAGAAGTGCCCGCAAAGGAAGGCTTTGGGTACAAGTGAACTCCCCAGGGGAGCCTTTACGCAGCCCCACATGCAACTGGACCCTCCGTATTCGCTCTTTCACAGCAACCCTAAATATAACCCTGGCCCGCATGGCAGACAACTGAAAAATCGGGCCCCAGAAAACGTGCTACAAGCCCCATTCGACCATCCAAAAGTGCCCCCAAAGGAAGGCTTTGGGTACATCTGAACTCCCCAGGGGAGCCTTTATGCAGGCCCATACGCAACTGGACCCCCCGTGTTCGCTGTTTACAAGCTACCCTAAATATAACACTAGCCAGCATGGCAGAAAACTGAAAACTCGTGCCACAGAAAAAGTGTTTCAAGCCCCATTTAACCATCCAGAAGTGCCCCCAAAGGAAGGCTTTGGGTACAAGTGAACTCCCCAGGGGAGCCTTAACGCAGCCCCACATGCAACTGGACCCTCCGTATTCGCTCTTTCACAGCAAACCTAAATATAGCCCTGGCCCGCCTGGCAGTCGACTGAAAACTCGGGCCCCAGAAAATGCATTAAAAGCCTAATTCGCCCATCCAAAAGTGCCCCCAGAGGAAGGCTTTGGGTACAACTGAACTCCCCAGGGGAGCCTTTACGCAGCCCCACATGCAACTGGACCCTCCGTATTCGCTCTTTCACCGCAAGACTAAATATAGTCCTCGGCGCAATGGAAGAAGAATGAAAAAGCGGGCCTCAGAAAACGCATTGCGATTCCCCTTGGACCATCCAAAAGTGCCCCCAAAGGAAGGCTTTGGGTACAACTGGACTCCCCAGGGGAGCCTTTATGCAGCCCCACATGCAACTGGACCCTCCGGGTTCACTCTTTCACCGCAAGCCTAAATATAGCCCTAGCACGCCTGGCAGTCGACTGAAAGCTCGGGCCACAGAAAATGTGTTGCGAGCCCCATTCGCCCATCCAAATGTGCCCGAAAGGAAGGCTTTGGGTACATCTGAACTCCCCAGGGGAGCCTTTACACAGCCCCACATGCAACTGGACCCTCCGTGTTCGCTCTTTACAGCAACCCTAAATATAACCCTAGCCAGCATGCCAGAAGACTGAAAACTCGGGCCACAGAAAAAGCGTTTCAAGCCCCTTTCGCCCATCCAGAAGTGCCCCCAAAGGAAAGCTTTGGGTACAAGTGAACTCCCCAGGGGAGCCTTTATGCAGCCCCACAGGCAACTGGACCCTCCGTATTCGCTCTTTCACAGCAACCCTAAATATAACCCTGGCCCGCATGGCAGTCGACTGAAAACTCAGGCCCCAGAAAATGCGTTAAAAGCCTATTCGCCCATCCAAAAGTTCCCCCAGAGGAAGGCTTTGGGTACATCTGAACTCCCCAGGGGAGTCTTAACGCAGCCCCACATGCAACTGGACCCTCCTTGTTCACTGTTTACGAGCAACCCTAAATATACCCCTAGCCACCATGGCAGAAGACTGAAAACTCGGGCTCCAGAAAATGCGTTTCAAGCCCCATTCACCCATCCAGAAGTGCCCCCAAAGGAAGGCTTTGGGTACAACTGAACTCCCCAGGGGAGCCGTTATGCAGCCCCACATGCAACTGGACCCTCCGGGTTCACTCTTTCACCGCAAGCCTAAATATAGCCCTAGCACGCCTGGCAGTCGACTGAAAGCTCGGGCCACAGAAAATGTGTTACGAGCCCCATTCGCCCATCCAAAAGTGCCCCCAAAGGAAGGCTTTGGGTACATCTGAACTCCCCAGGGGAGCCTTTATGCAGCCCCACATGCAACTGGACCCTCCGGGTTCACTCTTTCACCGCAAGCCTAAATATAGCCCTCGGCGCAATGGGAGAAGACTGAAAAAGCGGGCCTCAGAAAACGCATTGCGATTCCCCTTGGACCATCCAAAAGTGCCTCCAAAGTAAGGCTTTGGGTACAACTGGACTCCCCAGGGGAGCCTTAACGCAGCCCCACATGCAACTGGACCCTCCGGGTTCACTCTTTCACAGCAACCCTAAATATAGCCCTGGCCCGCCTGCCAGTCGACTGAAAACTCGGGCCGCAGAAAATGCATTAAAAGCCTAATTCGCCCATCCAAAAGTGCCCCCAAAGGAAGGCTTTGGGTACAACTGAACTCCCCAGGGGAGCCTTTATGCAGCCCCACATGCAACTGGACCCTCCGGGTTCACTCTTTCACCGCAAGCCTAAATATAGCCCTAGCACGCCTGGCAGTCGACTGAAAGCTCGGGCCACAGAAAATGTGTTACGAGCCCCATTCGCCCATCCAAAAGTGCCCCCAAAGGAAGGCTTTGGGTACATCTGAACTCCCCAGGGGAGCCTTTACACAGCCCCACATGCAACTGGACCCTCCGTGTTCGCTCTTTACAGCAACCCTAATTATAACCCTAGCCAGCATGGCAGAAGACTGAAAACTTGGGCCACAGAAAAAGCGTTTCAAGCCCCATTCACCCATCCAGAAGTGCCTCCAAAAAAAGGCTTTGGATACAACTTAACTCTCCAGGGGAGCCATTATGCAGCCCCACATGCAACTGGACCCTCCGTATTCGCTCTTTCACAGCAACCCTAAATATAACCCTGGCCCGCATGGCAGACGACTGAAAAATCGGGCCCCAGAAAACGTGCTACATACCCCATTCGACCATCCAAAAGTGCCCCCAGAGGAAGGCTTTGGGTACAACTGAACTCCCCAGGGGAGCCTTAACGCAGCCCCACATGCAACTGGACCCTCCGTATTCGCTCTTTCACAGCAACCCTAAATATAGCCCTGGCCCGCCTGGCAGTCGACTGAAAACTCGGGCCCTAGAAAACGCGTTTAAAGCCTAATTCGCCCATCCAAAAGTGCCCCCAAAGGAAGGCTTTGGGTACATCTGAACTCCCCAGGGGAGCCTTTACGCAGCCCCACATGCAACTGGACCCTCCTTGTTCACTGTTTACGAGCAACCCTAAATATACCCCTAGCCACCATGGCAGAAGACTGAAAACTCGGGCTCCAGAAAATGCGTTTCAAGCCCCATTCGCCCATCCAGAAGTGCCCCCAAAAGAAGGCTTTGGGTACAACTGAACTCCCCAGGGGAGCCGTTATGCAGGCCCATACGCAACTGGACCCCCCGTGTTCGCTGTTTACAAGCAACCCTAAATATAACACTAGCCAGCATGGCAGAAAACAGAAAACTCGGGCCACAGAAAATGTGTTACGAGCCCCATTCGCCCATCCAAAAGTGCCCCCAAAGGAAGGCTTTGGGTACATCTGAACTCCGCAGGGGAGCCTTTACGCAGCCCCACATGCAACTGGACCCTCCGTGTTCGCTCTTTACAGCAACCCTAAATATAACCCTAGCCAGCATGGCAGAAGACTGAAAACTCGGGCTACAGAAAAAGCGTTTCAAGCCCCTTTCGCCCATCCAGAAGTGCCCCCAAAGGAAGGCTTTGGGTACAACTGAACTCCCCAGGGGAGCCTTTATGCAGCCCCACATGCAACTGGACCCTCCGTATTCGCTCTTTCACAGCAACCCTAAATATAGCCCTGGCCCGCATGGCAGACGACTGAAAAATCGGGCCCCAGAAAACGTGCTACAAGCCCCATTCACCTATCCAGAAGTGCCCCCAAAGGAAGGGTTTGGGTACAACTGAACTCCCCAGGGGAGCCTTTATGCAGCCCCACATGCAACTGGACCCTCCGGGTTCACTCTTTCACCGCAAGCCTAAATATAGCCCTAGCACGACTGGCAGTCGACTGAAAGCTCGGGCCACAGAAAATGTGTTACGAGCCCCATTCGCCCATTCAAAAGTGCCCCCAAAGGAAGGCTTTGGGTACATCTGAACTCCCCAGAGGGGCCTTTACGCAGCCCCACATGCAACTGGACCCTCCGTATTCGCTCTTTCACAGCAACCCTAAATATAACCCTAGCCACCATGGCAGAAGACTGAAAACTCGGGCTCCAGAAAATGCGTTTCAAACCCCATTCACCCATCCAGAAGTGCCCCCAAAGGAAGGCTTTGGGTACAACTGAACTCCCCAGGGGAGCCTTTATGCAGCCCCACATGCAACTGGACCCTCCGGGTTCACTCTTTCACCGCAAGCCTAAATATAGCCCTCGGCGCAATGGGAGAAGACTGAAAAAGCGGGCCTCAGAAAACGCATTGCGATTCCCCTTGGACCATCCAAAAGTGCTCCCAAAGGAAGGCTTTGGGTACAACTGGACTCCCCAGGGGAGCCTTTACGCATCCCCATACGCAACTGGACCCCCCGTGTTCGCTGTTTACAAGCAACCCTAAATATAAAACTAGCCAGCCTAGCAGAAAACTGAAAACTCGGGCCACAGAAAAAGCGTTTCAAGCCCCATTCACCCATCCAGAAGTGCCCCCAAAGGAAGGCTTTGGGTACAAGTGAACTCCCCAGGGGAGCCTTTATGCAGCCCCACATGCAACTGGACCCTCCGGGTTCACTCTTTCACAGCAACCCTAAATATAGCCCTGGCCCGCCTGGCAGTCGACTGAAAACTCGGGCCCCAGAAAATGCGTTAAAAGCCTAATTCGCCCATCCAAAAGTGCCCCCAAAGGAAGGCTTTGGGTACAACTGGACTCCCCAGGGGAGCCTTAACGCAGCCCCACATGCAACTGGACCCTCCGTATTCGCTCTTTCACAGCAACCCTAAATATAGCCCTGGCCCGCCTGGCAGTCGACTGAAAACTCGGGCCCCAGAAAATGCGTTAAAAGCCTAATTCGCGCATCCAAAAGTGCCCCCAGAGGAAGGCTTTGGGTACAACTGAACTCCCCAGGGGAGCCTTTACGCAGCCCCACATGCAACTGGACCGTCCTTGTTCACTGTTTACGAGCAACCCTAAATATACCCCTAGCCACCATGGCAGAAGACTGAAAACTCGGGCTCCAGAAAATGCGTTTCAAGCCCCATTCACCCATCCAGAAGTGCCCCCAAAGGAAGGCTTTGGGTACAACTGAACTCCCCAGGGGAGCCTTTACGCAGCCCCACATGCAACTGGACCCTCCGTGTTCACTCTTTCACCGCAAGCCTAAATATAGCCCTAGCACGCCTGGCAGTCGACTGAAAGCTCGGGCCACAGAAAATGTGTTACGAGCCCCATTCGCCCATCCAAATGTGCCCCCAAAGGAAGGCTTTGGGTACATCTCGACTCCCCAGGGGAGCCTTTACGCAGCCCCACATGCAACTGGACCCTCCGGGTTCACTCTTTACAGCAACCCTAAATATAGCCCTGGCCCGCCTGGCAGTCGACTGAAAACTCAAGCCCCAGAAAATGCGTTAAAAGCCTAATTCGCCCATCCAAAAGTGCCCCCAGAGGAAGGCTTTGGGTACAACTGAACTCCCCAGGGGAGCCTTTACGCATCCCCATACGCAACTGGACCCCCCGTGTTCGCTGTTTACAAGCAACCCTAAATATAAAACTAGCCAGCCTAGCAGAAAACTGAAAACTCGGGCCACAGAAAAAGCGTTTCAAGCCCCATTCACCCATCCAGAAGTGCCCCCAAAGGAAGGCTTTGGGTACAAGTGAACTCCCCAGGGGAGCCTTTATGCAGCCCCACATGCAACTGGACCCTCCGGGTTCACTCTTTCACAGCAACCCTAAATATAGCCCTGGCCCGCCTGGCAGTCGACTGAAAACTTGGGCCCCAGAAAATGCGTTAAAAGCCTAATTCGCCCATCCAAAAGTGCCCCCAAAGGAAGGCTTTGGGTACAACTGGACTCCCCAGGGGAGCCTTAACGCAGCCCCACATGCAACTGGACCCTCCGTATTCGCTCTTTCACAGCAACCCTAAATATAGCCCTGGCCCGCCTGGCAGTCGACTGAAAACTCGGGCCCCAGAAAATGCGTTAAAAGCCTAATTCGCGCATCCAAAAGTGCCCCCAGAGGAAGGCTTTGGGTACAACTGAACTCCCCAGGGGAGCCTTTACGCAGCCCCACATGCAACTGGACCCTCCGTATTCGCTCTTTCACAGCAACCCTAAATATAACCCTGGCCACCATGGCAGAAGACTGAAAACTCGGGCTCCAGAAAATGCGTTTCAAACCCCATTCACCCATCCAGAAGTGCCCCCAAAGGAAGGCTTTGGGTACAACTGAACTCCCCAGGGGAGCCTTTATGCAGCCCCACATGCAACTGGACCCTCCGGGTTCACTCTTTCACCGCAAGCCTAAATATAGCCCTCGGCGCAATGGGAGAAGACTGAAAAAGCGGGCCTCAGAAAACGCATTGCGATTCCCCTTGGACCATCCAAAAGTGCTCCCAAAGGAAGGCTTTGGGTACAACTGGACTCCCCAGGGGAGCCTTAACGCAGCCCCACATGCAACTGGACCCTCCGTATTCGCTCTTTCACAGCAACCCTAAATATAGCCCTGGCCCGCCTGGCAGTCGACTGAAAACTCGGGCCCCAGAAAATGTGTTACGAGCCCAATTTGCCCATCCAAAAGTGCCCCCAGAGGAAGGCTTTGGGTACAACTGAACTCCCCAGGGGAGCCTTTACACAGCCCTACATGCAACTGGACCCTCCTTGTTCACTGTTTACGAGCAACCCTAAATATACCCCTAGCCACCATGGCAGAAGACTGAAAACTCGGGCTCCAGAAAATGCGTTTCAAGCCCCATTCACCCATCCAGAAGTGCCCCCAAAGGAAGGCTTTGGGTACAACTGAACTCCCCAGGGGAGCCTTTACGCAGCCCCACATGCAACTGGACCCTCCGGGTTCACTCTTTCACCGCAAGCCTAAATATAGCCCTAGCACGCCTGGCAGTCGACTGAAAGCTCGGGCCACAGAAAATGTGATACGAGCCCCATTCGCCCATCCAAATGTGCCCCCAAAGGAAGGCTTTGGGTACATCTCGACTCCCCAGGGGAGCCTTTACGCAGCCCCACATGCAACTGGACCCTCCGGGTTCACTCTTTCACCGCAACCCTAAATATAGCCCTGGCCCGCCTGGCAGTCGACTGAAAACTCAAGCCCCAGAAAATGCGTTAAAAGCCTAATTCGCCCATCCAAAAGTGCCCCCAGAGGAAGGCTTTGGGTACAACTGAACTCCCCAGGGGAGCCTTAACGCATCCCCATACGCAACTGGACCCCCCGTGTTCGCTGTTTACAAGCAACCCTAAATATAACACTAGCCAGCATGGCAGAAAACTGAAAACTCGGGCCACAGAAAAAGCGTTTCAAGCCCCATTCACCCATCCAGAAGTGCCCCCAAAGGAAGGCTTTGGGTACAAGTGAACTCCCCAGGGGAGCCTTTATGCAGCCCCACATGCAACTGGACCCTCCGGGTTCACTCTTTCACAGCAACCCTAAATATAGCCCTGGCCCGCCTGGCAGTCGACTGAAAACTCGGGCCCCAGAAAATGCGTTAAAAGCCTAATTCGCCCATCCAAAAGTGCCCCCAAAGGAAGGCTTTGGGTACAACTGAACTCCCCAGGGGAGCCTTAACGCAGCCCCACATGCAACTGGACCCTCCGTCTTCGCTCTTTCACAGCAACCCTAAATATAGCCCTGGCCCGCCTGGCAGTCGACTGAAAACTCGGGCCCCAGAAAATGCGTTAAAAGCCTAATTCGCCCATCCAAAAGTGCCCCCAGAGGAAGGCTTTGGGTACAACTGAACTCCCCAGGGGAGCCTTTATGCAGCCCCACATGCAACTGGACCCTCCGTGTTCGCTCTTTACAGCAACCCTAAATATAGCCCTGGCCCGCCTGGCAGTCGACTGAAAACTCGGGCCCCAGAAAATGTGTTACGAGCCCCATTCGCCCATCCAGAAGTGCCCCCAAAGAAAGGCTTTGGGTACAAGTGAACTCCCCAGGGGAGCCTTTATGCAGCCCCACATGCAACTGGACCCTCCGTGTTCGCTCTTTACAGCAACCCTAAATATAACACTAGCCAGCATGGCAGAAGGCTGAAAACTCGGGCCACAGAAAATGTGTTACTTGCCCCATTCGCCCATCCAAAAGTGCCCCCAAAGGAAGGCTTTGGGTACATCTGAACTCCCCAGGGGAGCCTTTACGCAGCCCCACATGCAACTGGACCCTCCGTGTTCGCTCTTTACAGCAACCCTAAATATAACCCTAGCCAGCATGGCAGAAGACTGAAAACTCGGGCCACAGAAAAAGCGTTTCAAGCCCCTTTCGCCCATCCAGAGGTGCCCCCAAAGGAAGGCTTTGGGTACAAGTGAACTCCCCAGGGGAGCCTTTATGCAGCCCCACATGCAACTGGACCCTCCGTATTCGCTCTTTCACAGCAACCCTAAATATAGCCCTGGCCCGCATGGCAGACGACTGAAAAATCAGGCCCCAGAAAACGTGCTACAAGCCCCATTCGACCATCCAAAAGTGCCCCCAAAGGAAGGCTTTGGGTACAAGTGAACTCCCCAGGGGAGCCTTTATGCAGGCCCATACGCAACTGGACCCCCCGTGTTCGCTGTTTACAAGCAACCCTAAATATACCCCTAGCCAGCATGGCAGAAAACTGAAAACTCGGGCCACAGAAAAAGCGTTTCAAGCCCCATTCACCCATCCAGAAGTGCCCCCAAAGGAAGGCTTTGGGTACAACTGGACTCCCCAGGGGAGCCTTTATGCAGCCCCACATGCAACTGGACCCTCCAAGTTCACTCTTTCACCGCAACCCTAAATATAGCCCTGGCCCGCCTGGCAGTCGACTGAAAACTCGGGCCCCAGAAAATGCGTTAAAAGTCTAATTCGCCCATCAAAAAGTGCCCCCAGAGGAAGGCTTTGGGTACAACTGAACTCCCCAGGGGAGCCTTTACGCAGCCCCACATGCAACTGGACCCTCCTTGTTCACTATTTACCAGGAACCTTAAATATACCCCTAGCCACCATGGCAGAAGACTGAAAACTCGGACTCCAGAAAATGCGTTTCAAGCCCCATTCACCCATCCAGAAGTGCCCCCAAAGGAAGGCTTTGGGTACAACTGAAATCCCCAGGGGAGCCTTTATGCAGCCCCACATGCAACTGGACCCTCCGGGTTCACTCTTTCACCGCAAGCCTAAATATAGCCCTAGCACGCCTGGCAGTCGACTGAAAGCTCGGGCCCCAGAAAATGTGTTACGAGCCCCATTCGCCCATCCAAAAGTGCCCCCAAGGGAAGGCTTTGGGTACATCTGAACTCCCCAGGGGAGCCTTTACGCAGCCCCACATGCAACTGGACCCTCCGTGTTCGCTCTTTACAGCAACCCTAAATATAACCCTAGCCAGCATGGCAGAAGACTGAAAACTCGGGCCACAGAAAAAGCATTTCAAGCCCCTTTCGCCCATCCAGAAGTGCCCCCAAAGGAATGCTTTGCGTACAAGTGAACTCCCTAGGGGAGCCTTTACGCAGCCCCACATGCAACTGGACCCTCCTTGTTCACTGTTTACGAGCAACCCTAAATATACCCCTAGCCACCATGGCAGAAGACTGAAAACTCGGGCTCCAGAAAATGCGTTTCAAGCCCCATTCACCCATCCAGAAGTGCCCCCAAAGGAAGGCTTTCGGTACAAGTGAACTCCCCAGGGGAGCCTTTATGCAGCCCCACATGCAACTGGACCCTCTGGGTTCGCTCTTTCACCGCAAGCCTAAATATAGCCCTCGGCGCAATGGGAGAAGACTGAAAAAGCGGGCCTGAGAAAACGCATTGCGATTCCCCTTGGACCATCCAAAAGTGTCCCCAAAGGAAGGCTTTGGGTACAACTGGACTCCCCAGGGGAGCCTTAACGCAGCCCCACATGCAACTGGACCCTCCGTATTCACTCTTTCACAGCAACCCTAAATATAGCCCTGGCCCGCCTGGCAGTCGACTGAAAACTCGGGCCCCAGAAAATGCGTTTCAAGCCCCTTTCGCCCATCCAGAAGTGCCCCCAAAGGAAGGCTTTGGGTACAAGTGAACTCCCCAGGGGAGCCTTTATGCAGCCCCACATGCAACTGGACCCTCCGGGTTCACTCTTTCACCGCAAGCCTAAATATAGCCCTAGCACGCCTGGCAGTCGACTGAAAAATCGGGCCCCAGAAAACGTGCTACAAGCCCCATTCGATCATCCAAAAGTGCCCCCAAAGGAAGGCTTTGGGTACATCTGAACTCCCCAGGGGAGCCTTTACGCAGCCCCACATGCAACTAGACCCTCCGTGTTCGCTCTTTCACAGCAACCCTAAATATAACCCTGGCCCGCATGGCAGACGACTGAAAAATCGGGCCCCAGAAAATGTGCTACAAGCCCCATTCGACCATCCAAAAGTGCCCCCAAAGGAAGGCTTTGGGTACAACTGAACTCCCCAGGGGAGCCTTTACGCAGCCCCACATGCAACTGGACCCTCCGTATTCGCTCTTTCACAGCAACCCTAAATATAACCCTGGCCCGCATGGCAGACGACTGAAAAATCGGGCCCCAGAAAATGTGCTACAATCCCCATTCGACCATCCAAAAGTGCCCCCAAAGGAAGGCTTTGGGTACAACTGAACTCCCCAGGGGAGCCTTTATGCAGGCCCATACGCAACTGGACCCCCCGTGTTCGCTCTTTACAAGCAACCCTAAATATAACAATAGCCAGCATGGCAGAAAACTGAAAACTCGGGACACAGAAAAAGCGTTTCAAGCACCATTCGCCCATCCAAAAGTGCCTCCAAAGGAAGGCTTTGGGTACATCTGAACTCCCCAGGGGAGCCTTAACGCAGCCCCACATGCAACTGGACCCTCCGTATTCGCTCTTTCACAGCAACCCTAAATATAGCCCTGGCCCGCCTGGCAGTCGACTGAAAACTCGGGCCCCAGAAAATGCATTAAAAGCCTAATTCGCCCATCCAAAAGTGCCCCCAGGGGAAGGCTTTGGGTACAAGTGAACTCCCCAGGGGAGCCTTTACGCAGCCCCACATGCAACTGGACCCTCCGGGTTCACTGTTTACGAGCAACCCTAAATATACCCCTAGCCACCATGGCAGAAGACTGAAAACTTGGGCTCCAGAAAATGCGTTTCAAGCCCCATTCACCCATCCAGAAGTGCCCCCAAAAGAAGGCTTTGGGTACAAGTGAACTCCCCAGGGGAGCCTTTATGCAGCCCCACATGCAACTGGACCCTCCGGGTTCACTCTTTCACCGCAAGCCTAAATATAGCCCTAGCACGCCTGGCAGTCGACTGAAAGCTCGGGCCACAGAAAATGTGTTACGAGCCCCATTTGCCCATCCAAAAGTGCCCCCAAAGGAAGGCTTTGGGTACAACTGAACTCCCCAGGGGAGCCTTTACGCAGCCCCACATGCAACTGGACCCTCCGGGTTCACTCTTTCACCGCAAGCCTAAATATAGCCCTAGCACGCCTGGCAGTCGACTGAAAGCTCGGGCCACAGAAAATGTGTTACGAGCCCCATTTGCCCATCCAAAAGTGCCCCCAAAGGAAGGCTTTGGGTACATCTGAACTCCCCAGGGGAGCCTTTACGCAGCCCCACATGCAACTGGACCCTCCGTGTTCGCTCTTTACAGCAACGCTAAATATAACCCTAGCCAGCATGGCAGAAGACTGAAAACTCGGGCCACAGAAAAAGCGTTTCAAGCCCCTTTCGCCCATCCAGAAGTGCCCGCAAAGGAAGGCTTTTGGTACAAGTGAACTCCCCAGGGGAGCCTTTATGCAGCCCCACATGCAACTGGACCCTCCGTATTCGCTCTTTCACAGCAACCTTAAATATAGCTCTGGCCCGCATGGCAGACGACTGAAAAATCGGGCCACAGAAAACGTGCTACAAGCCCCATTCGACCATCCAGAAGTGCCCCCAAAGGAAGGCTTTGGGTACAACTGAACTCCCCAGGGGAGCCTTTATGCAGGCCCATACGCAACTGGACCCCCCGTGTTCGCTGTTTACAAGCAACCCTAAATATAACACTAGCCAGCATGGCAGAAAACTGAAAACTCAGGCCACAGAAAAAGCGTTTCAAGCCCCATTCACCCATCCAGAAGTGCCCCCAAAGGAAGGCTTTGGGTACAAGTGAACTCCCCAGGGGAGCCTTTATGCAGCCCCACATGCAACTGGACCCTCCGGGTTCACTCTTTCACAGCAACCCTAAATATAGCCCTGGCCCGCCTGGCAGTCGACTGAAAACTCGGGCCCCAGAAAATGCGTTAAAAGCCTAATTCGCCCATCCAAAAGTGCCCCCAGAGGAAGGCTTTGGGTACAACTGAACTCCCCAGGGGAGCCTTTACGCAGCCCCACATGCAACTGGACCCTCCTTGTTCACTGTTTACGAGCAACCCTAAATATACCCCTAGCCACCATGGCAGAAGACTGAAAACTCGGGCTCCAGAAAATGTGTTACGAGCCCCATTCGCCCATTCAAAAGTGCCTCCAAAGGAAGGCTTTGGGTACAAGTGAACTCCCCAGGGGAGCCTTTACGCAGCCCCACATGCAACTGGACCCTCCGTGTTCGCTCTTTACAGCAACCCTAAATATAACACTAGCCAGCATGGCAGAAGGCTGAAAACTCGGGCCACAGAAAATGTGTTACGAGCCCCATTCGCCCATCCAAAAGTGCCCCCAAAGGAAGGCTTTGGGTACATCTGAACTCCCCAGGGGAGCCTTTACGCAGCCCCACATGCAACTGGACCCTCCGTGTTCGCTCTTTACAGCAACCCTAAATATAACCCTAGCCAGCATGGCAGAAGACTGAAAACTCGGGCCACAGAAAAAGCGTTTCAAGCCCCTTTCGCCCATCCAGAGGTGCCCCCAAAGGAAGGCTTTGGGTACAAGTGAACTCCCCAGGGGAGCCTTTATGCAGCCCCACATGCAACTGGACCCTCCGTATTCGCTCTTTCACAGCAACCCTAAATATAGCCCTGGCCCGCATGGCAGACGACTGAAAAATCAGGCCCCAGAAAACGTGCTACAAGCCCCATTCGACCATCCAAAAGTGCCCCCAAAGGAAGGCTTTGGGTACAAGTGAACTCCCCAGGGGAGCCTTTATGCAGGCCCATACGCAACTGGACCCCCCGTGTTCGCTGTTTACAAGCAACCCTAAATATAACACTAGCCAGCATGGCAGAAAACTGAAAACTCGGGCCACAGAAAAAGCGTTTCAAGCCCCATTCACCCATCCAGAAGTGCCCCCAAAGGAAGGCTTTGGGTACAACTGGACTCCCCAGGGGAGCCTTTATGCAGCCCCACATGCAACTGGACCCTCCAAGTTCACTCTTTCACCGCAACCCTAAATATAGCCCTGGCCCGCCTGGCAGTCGACTGAAAACTCGGGCCCCAGAAAATGCGTTAAAAGTCTAATTCGCCCATCAAAAAGTGCCCCCAGAGGAAGGCTTTGGGTACAACTGAACTCCCCAGGGGAGCCTTTACGCAGCCCCACATGCAACTGGACCCTCCTTGTTCACTATTTACCAGGAACCTTAAATATACCCCTAGCCACCATGGCAGAAGACTGAAAACTCGGACTCCAGAAAATGCGTTTCAAGCCCCATTCACCCATCCAGAAGTGCCCCCAAAGGAAGGCTTTGGGTACAACTGAACTCCCCAGGGGAGCCTTTATGCAGCCCCACATGCAACTGGACCCTCCGTATTCGCTCTTTCACAGCAACCCTAAATATAGCCCTAGCACGCCTGGCAGTCGACTGAAAGCTCGGGCCCCAGAAAATGTGTTACGAGCCCCATTCGCCCATCCAAAAGTGCCCCCAAGGGAAGGCTTTGGGTACATCTGAACTCCCCAGGGGAGCCTTTACGCAGCCCCACATGCAACTGGACCCTCCGTGTTCGCTCTTTACAGCAACCCTAAATATAACCCTAGCCAGCATGGCAGAAGACTGAAAACTCGGGCCACAGAAAAAGCATTTCAAGCCCCTTTCGCCCATCCAGAAGTGCCCCCAAAGGAATGCTTTGCGTACAAGTGAACTCCCTAGGGGAGCCTTTACGCAGCCCCACATGCAACTGGACCCTCCTTGTTCACTGTTTACGAGCAACCCTAAATATACCCCTAGCCACCATGGCAGAAGACTGAAAACTCGGGCTCCAGAAAATGCGTTTCAAGCCCCATTCACCCATCCAGAAGTGCCCCCAAAGGAAGGCTTTCGGTACAAGTGAACTCCCCAGGGGAGCCTTTATGCAGCCCCACATGCAACTGGACCCTCTGGGTTCGCTCTTTCACCGCAAGCCTAAATATAGCCCTCGGCGCAATGGGAGAAGACTGAAAAAGCGGGCCTGAGAAAACGCATTGCGATTCCCCTTGGACCATCCAAAAGTGCCCCCAAAGGAAGGCTTTGGGTACAACTGGACTCCCCAGGGGAGCCTTAACGCAGCCCCACATGCAACTGGACCCTCCGTATTCACTCTTTCACAGCAACCCTAAATATAGCCCTGGCCCGCCTGGCAGTCGACTGAAAACTCGGGCCCCAGAAAATGCGTTAAAAGCCTAATTCGCCCATCCAAAAGTGCCCCCAGAGGAAGGCTTTGGGTACAACTGAACTCCCCAGGGGAGCCTTTATGCAGCCCCACATGCAACTGGACCCTCCGGGTTCACTCTTTCACCGCAAGCCTAAATATAGCCCTAGCACGCCTGGCAGTCGACTGAAAAATCGGGCCCCAGAAAACGTGCTACAAGCCCCATTCGATCATCCAAAAGTGCCCCCAAAGGAAGGCTTTGGGTACATCTGAACTCCCCAGGGGAGCCTTTACGCAGCCCCACATGCAACTAGACCCTCCGTGTTCGCTCTTTCACAGCAACCCTAAATATAACCCTGGCCCGCATGGCAGACGACTGAAAAATCGGGCCCCAGAAAATGTGCTACAAGCCCCATTCGACCATCCAAAAGTGCCCCCAAAGGAAGGCTTTGGGTACAACTGAACTCCCCAGGGGAGCCTTTACGCAGCCCCACATGCAACTGGACCCTCCGTATTCGCTCTTTCACAGCAACCCTAAATATAACCCTGGCCCGCATGGCAGACGACTGAAAAATCGGGCCCCAGAAAATGTGCTACAATCCCCATTCGACCATCCAAAAGTGCCCCCAAAGGAAGGCTTTGGGTACAACTGAACTCCCCAGGGGAGCCTTTATGCAGGCCCATACGCAACTGGACCCCCCGTGTTCGCTCTTTACAAGCAACCCTAAATATAACAATAGCCAGCATGGCAGAAAACTGAAAACTCGGGACACAGAAAAAGCGTTTCAAACACCATTCGCCCATCCAAAAGTGCCTCCAAAGGAAGGCTTTGGGTACATCTGAACTCCCCAGGGGAGCCTTTACGCAGCCCCACATGCAACTGGACCCTCCGTATTCGCTCTTTCACAGCAACCCTAAATATAGCCCTGGCCCGCCTGGCAGTCGACTGAAAACTCGGGCCACAGAAAAAGCGTTTCAAGCCCCTTTCGCCCATCCAGAAGTGCCCCCAAAGGAAGGCTTTGGGTACAACTGAACTCCCCAGTGGAGCCTTTATGCAGCCCCACATGCAACTGGACCCTCCGGGTTCACTCTTTCACCGCAAGCCTAAATATAGCCCTCGGCGCAATGGGAGAAGACTGAAAAAGCGGGCCTCAGAAAACGCATTGCGATTCCCCTTGGACCATCCCAAAGTGCCCCCAAAGGAAGGCTTTTGGTACAACTGGACTCCCCAGGGGAGCCTTAACGCAGCCCCACATGCAACTGGACCCTCCGTGTTCGCTTTTTACAGCAACCCTAAATATAACCCTAGCCAGCATGGCAGAAGACTGAAAACTCGGGCCACAGAAAAAGCGTTTCAAGCCCCATTCGCCCATCCAAAAGTGCCTCCAAAGGACGGCATGGGTACATCTGAACTCCCCAGGGGAGCCTTTACGCAGCCCCACATGCAACTGGACCCTCCGTGTTCGCTCTTTACAGCAAACCTAAATATACCCCTAGCCACCATGGCAGAAGACTGAAAACTCGGGCCACAGAAAAAGCGTTTCAAGCCCCTTTCGCCCATCCAGAAGTGCCCCCAAAGGAAGGCTTTGGGTACAACTGAACTCCCCAGTGGAGCCTTTATGCAGCCCCACATGCAACTGGACCCTCCGGGTTCACTCTTTCACCGCAAGCCTAAATATAGCCCTCGGCGCAATGGGAGAAGACTGAAAAAGCGGGCCCCAGAAAACGTGCTACAAGCCCCATTCGATCATCCAAAAGTGCCCCCAAAGGAAGGCTTTGGGTACATCTGAACTCCCCAGGGGAGCCTTTACGCAGCCCCACATGCAACTAGACCCTCCGTGTTCGCTCTTTCACAGCAACCCTAAATATAACCCTGGCCCGCATGGCAGACGACTGAAAAATCGGGCCCCAGAAAATGTGCTACAAGCCCCATTCGACCATCCAAAAGTGCCCCCAAAGGAAGGCTTTGGGTACAACTGAACTCCCCAGGGGAGCCTTTACGCAGCCCCCACATGCAACTGGACCCTCCGTATTCGCTCTTTCACAGCAACCCTAAATATAACCCTGGCCCGCATGGCAGACGACTGAAAAATCGGGCCCCAGAAAATGTGCTACAATCCCCATTCGACCATCCAAAAGTGCCCCCAAAGGAAGGCTTTGGGTACAACTGAACTCCCCAGGGGAGCCTTTATGCAGGCCCATACGCAACTGGACCCCCCGTGTTCGCTCTTTACAAGCAACCCTAAATATAACAATAGCCAGCATGGCAGAAAACTGAAAACTCGGGACACAGAAAAAGCGTTTCAAACACCATTCGCCCATCCAAAAGTGCCTCCAAAGGAAGGCTTTGGGTACATCTGAACTCCCCAGGGGAGCCTTTACGCAGCCCCACATGCAACTGGACCCTCCGTATTCGCTCTTTCACAGCAACCCTAAATATAGCCCTGGCCCGCCTGGCAGTCGACTGAAAACTCGGGCCACAGAAAAAGCGTTTCAAGCCCCTTTCGCCCATCCAGAAGTGCCCCCAAAGGAAGGCTTTGGGTACAACTGAACTCCCCAGTGGAGCCTTTATGCAGCCCCACATGCAACTGGACCCTCCGGGTTCACTCTTTCACCGCAAGCCTAAATATAGCCCTCGGCGCAATGGGAGAAGACTGAAAAAGCGGGCCTCAGAAAACGCATTGCGATTCCCCTTGGACCATCCCAAAGTGCCCCCAAAGGAAGGCTTTTGGTACAACTGGACTCCCCAGGGGAGCCTTAACGCAGCCCCACATGCAACTGGACCCTCCGTGTTCGCTTTTTACAGCAACCCTAAATATAACCCTAGCCAGCATGGCAGAAGACTGAAAACTCGGGCCACAGAAAAAGCGTTTCAAGCCCCATTCGCCCATCCAAAAGTGCCTCCAAAGGACGGCATGGGTACATCTGAACTCCCCAGGGGAGCCTTTACGCAGCCCCACATGCAACTGGACCCTCCGTGTTCGCTCTTTACAGCAAACCTAAATATACCCCTAGCCACCATGGCAGAAGACTGAAAACTCGGGCCACAGAAAAAGCGTTTCAAGCCCCTTTCGCCCATCCAGAAGTGCCCCCAAAGGAAGGCTTTGGGTACAACTGAACTCCCCAGTGGAGCCTTTATGCAGCCCCACATGCAACTGGACCCTCCGGGTTCACTCTTTCACCGCAAGCCTAAATATAGCCCTCGGCGCAATGGGAGAAGACTGAAAAAGCGGGCCTCAGAAAACGCATTGCGATTCCCCTTGGACCATCCCAAAGTGCCCCCAAAGGAAGGCTTTTGGTACAACTGGACTCCCCAGGGGAGCCTTAACGCAGCCCCACCTGCAACTGGACCCTCCGTGTTCGCTTTTTACAGCAACCC